>NC_090930.1:1219167519-1219470549 GCF_040938575.1 Ambystoma mexicanum | reverse complement strand
CTCCAAAGATAACATTCTGTATACAGAAGCCCCTGACATCATAATGTGAAGCAAAGCTGCACCAGTAAGTAAGCATAAACTTACAATACATTTTCACACAGTATGAACATTAATTGTATAAATGTGTAAACACTAATAAACATTGAAATCCTAAACCTAACAAACTTCTTTGATTGAAATGTGTGTTTTCGCTAATGTTCAGTAATAGTTTCTGATTGATAAGATGGTTGTAAAGGCAAGTCCTTCTATGCACACACTCCAGAGTAAAAACAACCTGCTAGGGAAAAAGGCCAAGAGATAGCTTTGCAAGAATAACAAGGTTTAATTGTACAGAATACAAATGCCAGAAAAGGACTCTGCTGCCTGAGAGCGCTCTGGCTCTAACAGTTAAAAACATCAGCTTAAGAAGGAACATTTCGTCATCATATAGGATACAAACTGGTGCCACCGATTGGTGGGATCCTAAACATGGGCCTGCTCCATAGCGGGTGCAGGGCAGTAATTGGTCGTTTCTTGTCCCGTCGATCAGCGTCCACGTGGGCCGGCTGGGCTCATCCTCTCAGTGAAGGTGGAGTCATGCATTAAACATTGTTTCTATCTAAACTAAATATACAGAGCCGGAATATTAACACATTGTGGCAGGCACGTTGGTGTCCCAGGAATTGGTGCCAAGGAAAAGGGAGGATAAAATACAGTCATGCTGACCCACACATTCAGGGCTTCATTGATAGCGCATTTCCTGCACTCAAGGTCCCCACCCTGGGGTTAGATCTTTAATTTATCCACCCTAGTACCTAGTGTTGTATGGGGTATTTGTTGTTGCCTAGAAGAAATATTGGTTCGCATGCTTAGATCTCCTGCGGACACTTGATGAGGATTGGGACCTGGGGGTCGCGTTCATGTCAAGGAAAATGAAGGTGTAGGGGTCGGGACGATGGGGCGAGGCTGGCTACGGCCTGGCTGGGTGTGGTTGAGAGACCTCCTGGCATTTTATTGGAGATGAATGGACAAAGCGCGGAGCCTAGTGCTGTCTCACGCTCTTGCAGGGTGCATTCTGATGAAAGATGCTAAATATTTGCAACATTGAAGGGACAAGAGGGAAATGGACTTCCATGGGAACAGGCATCAAGCGTAGCTAGCATGTTGTGCAGAAATTGAGCTTTGTGAACCTTTGTGAGCAGTGTGAGCCTGCAGCTTGTCCTTTCTGGACCTAATACAAAATTGAGTGGAGGGTTATGTGCATTTCTACTGCTATGCACCTACTTTTATGCACTGACGGGCCACTATACAGATCCCGATGAGGTGGACCACTCCCCCCTTGTAGTTTATATTGCTTCATATGGTGTTTGTCGTGTTTGGAAGCGCCTGGGGGGCGGTAGAGGGGGGGTGGGATAGGCTCATTTCCATCCCAACAGTTGCATAGACAGAACAGCCTTTTGGTCACCACTTGTCAAAAGAAAACTTCTGCTGTGGCATTTGTTAATGTGTTTCTGTTCTACTTTCCCTCAGCATCAGATGGTTCTGGAGTTATTTGTGCCCATGGCTCCTCTCTGTATCATCAGGGACAATGGTCTGAGCTGTATATCATAAGTGTGGATTTCTGTAGTTTGTAAATTTATTATTCAACCAATCTGCCATCTATGGTATTTTGTAGAAAGTGTTCATTTAAAGTTCAAATTCTCTGAAACATGTGTTTTATAAAATATATTTGAAGATTCCATCCTGGTAAATGTAACAAATCGAGGGAGGTCACCTCCACTCCTCAAGCGTGAGCCAACTCTTTGGTACTAGGGAGGGGAGCTCCCTAGGCTTAACACCTGCTAGGGGAAAGCATAAGGGCAATCCCTCTGATGGTGACTCCCCCTTAGGGACAGAGGTCACCACCTGTTCCCCTTATTAATAACACCTCTGTAGGATATCTAGGGACTGGTGTTTACCATGATCGTATGCACCCTTCAGTAATAAGTGACTTGGCTTCTGATCTTACTTGTGCCCAATCTGCTTTAATACTTGAAGACTAAGGAGAAATGAGTAAACAAAAACCCCCTGGGGAGTCGCCCTTGAAAAGCCAAGAGGCTTTCAACAGGCCCTATGGAGTTTAAACAAGTGAGGGAGATCAACAAAAGTGTGGCTAGATAGAAAGAGAGAATGCCAGTGTCAGCATGACATAGCCAGACCCGCACCGGTTGAAATGTCAACAGACGCAGCTACTAGCCAATCAGAGCAGCCTCAATAGAGTGCAAGAGTGAGGGAGAAAACCCTCAACTGGCAGATGCAGAGCACAGCTAAGAAGTCACATAAAGAACTCTGCCGACATCGAGCTGCAAGAACGGGGAAGAGGAACCTTGCCTTCCCGTCACAAAGCCAAGTTGAAGAGTCTTGTAAGTTTCTCCATGATACGAAACAAGGTGAAATGACTCCATTGCCCTCCCAAGAAGTACTTCTCTGGACAGTCAGGTATGTGAAGGCTCAACAGGTGAGGGAGGTGGGTGAAAAAGAGTGAAAGGAAGGAACAAGCCCAAGAGCAGTGAAAACCAGATAAAGCCCTGAGTGCGGAGTGAGAAATAGAAACAACCCAGAATGGGGAGAGAGAAAGAGAAGCACCCTAGAAGGGGAGTGAGAAAGAGAAGCACCTCGAAGTAGGGTGATATGGAGAAGACCTCAGAGTGTGGAGAAACAAAGAAAATCCCAGAGTGGGGAGTAAGAAACACCAGAGAGTGGGGAGTGAGACAGAAAAGAGCCCTGGAGTGGGTCAAAACACAGTGAACCCCATAGTGTGGAGAAATAAAGAAAATCCAAGTGTGGGGAATGAGAAATAGAAACAGCCCCAAAGCGGAGAGAATCAAAGAAAATCCCTAAACATGGAGTGAAAGGCACCCAAGAGTGGCAAAGAGTAGAGAGGACCAAATAGTGGAAGTTAGAGAACATCCACAGCATGGGGGAGGGACTGATAAACCCTCGGAGTGAAGAGGAAGAAAGACTCACAGTATCCCCAAGAGGGAGAGACGAGACAAGATGCAAAGAGATGTGAGACTGGATCATTTTTACATCAATTCAGTCCATCAAGAACTGCATGCGCTGAAATTGAACTATGGCACAGGCTCTCCCTAAAAGGAGTCACCATTGCATCGATCCAAAACTGGCAGCCATTTCTTCCACCCAAAAATCCCCAAAGTCGTGTCTTTTTAGTTGTTTTTCTTTAGGAGATAGAGAAGTGGTTTGGTTAGAGTAGGATTCCGGTTGGAAGACTCATATAGTGTTGTCAATATCCCGATGAGCACCATTATGGCTTTCTTATGTAGAATAGGGTTTAAGCTTAGGGAAAGATTATATTTTGTTTGGTTACAAGAAAATAAAAAGCTGTGAGACCAAATGTTTAGTAGCATTCCCATTTCTACTTCTGATCTGCCAAATAATGTAGTCACATTTTATGAATCATTTAAGATCATTTTGCAACCTCTATCAGTTTGTCTTGAGATATCGCGCATCTCTAACTGCAGTGCAGAGGTAATGCAAAACAATAATAATTATAAAACAACTGTTTTCATTTAAAAGTTATAATTTTGTGATATATATATATATATTCAGTGAAAAAACTTTGTTAAAGGGACGTTATGGTTAAGTTGCGCTACTAAAAACCTATGAAATTCAGTGAAAAAACTTTGCCAAAGGGACGTTATGGTTCCAAGTAAAACCGAAAACCCTTGAAATTCGCCATTTATGGTAAGCTAAGCAACCATAACTCGCGCCACCACTGTGCACTGCTAAGACTAATACCAAGGACATCAAAGATGACATCACAAATGTCATTGATGACATCACTGATGACATCACATGTCTGGATCACTCTTTTTTCTTTTGCTGGCATATCTACGCCACATGGTTTTCTTCAATAACAGTCAGAAATTAAAAATGTTATTTTATTTGTAGACGTATTCTTCAAGTAGGTTCTTACAGTAATTCCCTTAGAGTCCAGTCACATCATATGAAACATATACATACGGGAAGACACAACCTTGAAAGACAGCAATCCTTTTTGTGCATAAAGATAATCAATAGATTTATGAGCACTTTCTGATAGTTCTGTTGTTTTTTTTTATGGCTGTACTTTCCCTGTATATGGTCATATTTGTATACATTGTACTCACAGTACTTTCCTTAGGGTCCAATCACATCAAGTGATACATATACGTAGAGTAAATAGCACTTTGAAACAGAGCAATCATTTATTTGCATGAAAATAATCAGTTAAATTATGAATTGTTTCTGCTACTACTTGTGCTTTTTTGCTAACTTCACTTTCCCTGTATATACCCATATTGGTATGTGTTCTTGTGTCTGTGTTTTGTCTATAGTAATGCAATTATGTAATACATGTGTTTTATTAGCTACTTATTATATATTTCACAGAACACAAATATCTATTAAGAACACAATTATCATTTCATTATTCAACATATTAACATTACAAATATAATACCTTCATCTTCTACACTGCACACAATGTTATGTTTCTGTATGAGTAGCTTAGTATACTAGATAGAACCCCATAATAGAATGCTTTTATATCAATGCATCATTCAATGCACTAATTAGGGTATGATATTTATTGCAATGATCTTTGACAATTTTTTCGCAACATTATAATAAGAATCCCTTGTACACATATTTCATGAAAAGTACATACACATGTGATGTCATCAGCGATGTCATCAATGACATTTGTGATGTCATCTTTGATGTCCTGGGTGTTAGTCTTAGCAGTGCACGCTGGTGGCGCGAGTTATGGTTGCTTAGCTTACCATAACTGGCGATATTTCATTTTTACTTGGACCATAACGTCCCTTTGACAAAGTTTTTTCATTGAATTTCGTAGGTTTTTAGTAGTGAAACTTAACAATAATGACTTTCACTTTATATACATATCATATGGAACTGACTGAATCTCTTCTACTGTACTTGATGTCCGCGAACTCATTTAATGTTCGCGGACATGTTCGAAGAACAGTACCACTACCTAAAAACTCTGGGGGGGTATGTTTTATTGTTATATCATAACATAGGAACATTTACCAAAAAAAGCACACAAACACATTATATGTACTAATACATAAGAAATGTAACCCATATATACAACACACTAACCATTCATTTAAATGCACTATGTTCTAAAATGGAATATACCACAAGAAAATAAATTGGCTTCCAACATAATTACCTCACAAACACGACAGAACTGAGAACAAGAGCAGACCCACTGAGTACATAGGACATATCTTACCTGAAATATTAAGTGTACTTAATTTTATTCATATATTTATAAACTTTCTGTATTAGATAAAAAAAAATATTATCTTTTTTTTTCTCTCACAGAAATGTCTAGTACTCTGGAATGGCTAGAGGAACATTTCCCACATGAAGAAATGTCACAAGATAGTGAAACTAATGGAAAACACTTAATAATATAAACAATTTAATTATTATTATTCTGTATACATTTAACATATATGTTTATTTTTGTACAGAGCATACCAAAATAGAAAATACTTCAGAAAAACCTGTTATGGATAACACTTTTCACAGTATAGAAGAAAAAATGGATTTATTGTTGACTAATTTTAATAATTTGAAAACTTTTGTGGAAGATCATTTTAAACCATTGCCCCACATGTACTTGTCCCTCCTCACCATATCCCAGTCAATTATCCCCAAACCCTCTCCATAACCCAAAACGTTTTGATGAGACTGCCATCCCTTCTTCACCTAATAACAATCATGATGAAACCCCTAATTCTCCTGTTTTTGTTGCTGTTTCTGCCTCACCTTCTCTGTCATAAATAATTAATATATGTTAAATAAAGTTTAATTTTTATATTGTGTTGTAAATATTTTTTTTTTTTTAAAAAAACAATGTAGGTGTCCGCGGACAGTGCAGGTGTTCTGAAATGTTCGTAAATAAATGAAAATGGAGGTGTCCTGAAGAACACTATACCTGTTCGTACTTTTCGCTAGCAAGATGAAACTATTCTAAGAACACACGCGGTGTCCTGAAATGTTCGTAAAAAAAAAAAAATTGAAGTGTCCTAAAGAACAGTATATCTGTCCGTAGTGTTCGCTAGCAAGTTCAAACTGTTCTCAGAACACACGCGGTGTCCTGAATTGTTCGTAATTAAACAAAAATGGAGGTGTCTTAAAGAACACTATACCTGTCGTACTGTTCGCTAGCAAGTTGAAAATGTTATAAGAACACAATTGGTGTTCTGAAATGTTCATACATAAACGAAATTGAACGTGTCCTGAAGAACACTATATCTGTCCTTACAGTTCGCTAGCAAATTTAAACTGTTCTAAGAACACACGCAGAGTCCTGAAATGTTCGTTTCACATGTGACGCAATTTTAATTAGTTCAGGACCCGAACAGTGTCCGTAGAACATCAACTCGCATGCGCTAGCCAATCTCCGTGCATTTGGTGTCCTGCGGACATGCGCTTCCTTCGTGGACTTGTTCGTGAACGGATCATATGACCACGCCCACGCTGATCGCGTGTTCTGAATGCAGACACTGTTCGGGTCCCCGAACAAATTAAAAGTACATTTTCAATTAATCCACAATATTTTTCAATAACATCTCACCATGGCACAAGTCCCACATAGTAATCCTGAGTTATACATACCTTTTGAAACTTTTCAAACTTTTTTTTGTGTTCGATCTGTCCGCGGACAGCACGCATGTCCGCAGACCGCGCATAAGCACCCCTGTAAAAGACCACGCCCTAGAGCTTATTCTCATTGTGTTTCTGGCTATTCTTCAGTGCACAGCTATTTCTCCAGCAACTTGCTGATTACACCATCGAGATGGCATCCCTGGCTGCAGAACTGCCACCTGGTGCTGCACCTGCTTCAGCGCCACCCCCACCCCCTCCACCACCACCACCTCCCCAAGGGCCTGAAGAGGGGAACAGGAGTGAGGATGCGGAGGAGGAAGAAGAGGATGATGAGAATGAGGTAGAGGAAAACCCTACTACCCGCACTAGGCGTGAGTCTTGGGTGTGGCGGTTATTTACCATTCATGGGAATGTTCCTAAGGCTCGTGCGAACCGTGTTACCTGCAATGAGTGCAAAATGATACTCAGTCGCGGGAAGCACGGTAAGTACAGCTTTGGGACCACTACTATGAACCGACACCTGAGGTCATTTCACTCTGGGCCTTTTCGCAGGGTTGTACCTTGCGAAGAACGTAGCAGGTTGATTTCCTCTACTTCATACTCTGTTTCTGATCCTGTCACCACAAAGTCCACCTCTGTGGGACAGCGTCTTCCTCAAGCTGCCTCACAGGCCATACAGAATGCTGATGACCCTTACCTTTTGAGGGTCACAGTTGTATGTATGTACTGTGACACAGTACTCTGCCGGGGGGAGCTACTTCGTAGTGCTTTTGAGACTATCGTCTCAGAGCACGAGAAGATCTGCTCACTACCCAAATAAAACACACTCTTCATCTTTCTCTCTCAGCTCGCCCTTTCTTATCCCTGTGGTTGGTGTCCCCCCTTTACCTTCCTTTCCCCTCCTCTCCTAGTGTGTCATGTATAAAAAACCAAAAAAATACAAAATATCAAAAATCAAAAAAAAATAAGCCTCTTTTCAGAGCCGCCTTTCACAGTTAAAAAATAGAAGGGAAAATAAATGAAGCAGGGCCCTTTGTATTTTTTAGAAGTCCGCGGACAGTTTGCGAACATTTAAAAAATAGGGTTGCTACCCCATCACAAACATTGCAATTTTCTCTGGGAGGAAGTGGTGGCTCTGAAAAGAGCCTTTGGGAGGTGTTTGTAAGTCAAAAATTATAAATGCTTAACACCTACTTCAAAATGGTTGTTGTAATTCCAAAAAAGGTTGCAATGCATTTTGTACATTTTTCAGAAAAATCTGATTGCCAGCATAAGTAAGTTGGACTCCATCTCTGCGAAAAATGTATGTACTACGAAACATAATATTTTCATTGTGAAAAGAGGACATGCCAAAATCTCTTAGAAAGGCACAAACAGCCTTATTAACATTGCGCCTTGCTTTTTCCATTTGTGGACCAAATGAAGAAGAACAAAGCCAGATTTGTCTCTGCGCAATCCGTGAAAATATAACTTGAGAATTAGGAAACATGTCAATAACCTTTCTAAGTCCTTCTTTCATAGCAAATTGCAAAAAAAATTTAGTCACATGTCCTAAACTGTTCCCTCCAAAATAAATTACAATTATGTCTGGATGTTGCTCTGTCTCCAAAGTAGCACAGAGAGGTAGCAAGTCCAACCACTTCATTCCACGTACTCCCTGCCAGTGTACTTCCACATGTGGGAATCCAAGATCTACAGCTACTCCACAGCTTTCTGCATGCACCTTCAACCAATGTATCCACGAATCTCCCAAAATCCAAACAATCTGTTTTCTGAAACACACAGCCATAGCTATCTTTTGTTCTCTCAGCAAAAAGAGTATCTGAGAAACTCTCTCCTGGCACAACACACCCACTAAACTTTCCTGACCAATCCCTTTCAGTGCTTATTCTCATTTGCATGACTTCTGAACCCAAAAATCCCTGGATGTAAGTCCCGATGTCCGCGAACTACCACCATGTCCGCGGACATATCGTAACATGAACAGCCCTTCTAGCATTTCCACTTCACTCTCTCTCCCATTCCCTCATTGGATGTAGCTAAGAAATCACATGACCATGCACCAATCACATTCAAGACCTCTACATCTAACTGCATCATCATAGATCAGCACTGCAAATGTACTGTTAATCTCTCTGAGTACAAGTGTCATATCATTGGCAAGCACCATCTACCAGAAATACTGTACACGTCTCCAAGATTTCTACTTGCAGCTCCATGCATATCCATATGCATGAATACAAACTTCAGGTATGCATATTTTCTGTACAGTAGATGAACACATTTTCAAACAGACTTTTAGCTTGTGTAATCTGAAAAATGAATTTACTGTATTTTTTTCAATTTCCTAAAATCAACTATCACTTATAAACCTTTATACTATTTACTTTCTTTATACACACACACTCAAATCATGTTAAACTAACATTTTTTAAATGAAATATATAGACTACATATATTCAAAACAAAATTGCATGCTAGCACAATCTATGTTTAAATCTTTAAAAAATACATATATAATTTCATATTTTTTTGTTTTTATTTATTTATTTACTTAATTACTTTAATTTAGAAATGACATTGAGGCGCTATTACCTAGAACAGCTTACTTAAAGAAATAGTGGTATTCACTGGTATATTATAAATGTCACAAGACATAGTAAAGATATTTTTTTTTGCTACAGTTAGTCATTCAATACAATTTGTTCATTAAGAACATATCATATGTACTGAACTGATGCAATGTATCTTATGTACATAAATTAGTTTAATGGTTTTAAAGAAGGCACTGAGGATTTCAATTAAAAAAATCAATATCTAAATTAAAAACAGCGCTATATACAAACAAAGTTACTAATTTGAAGCTTTTACAATTGCAGTGAAGACCAGTCTCCTGAAAAGAAGCAGCCGAATTCGAAGAACAAAGAAGAACTAAGAAGTTACCTGTTAATTTAAGAAAAAAAGTAAGTAGAATATCACCATAATATTTGTACTATTAATCAAACATACTATAACGTTAATACAAGCTATTTCGGTGCCTAAAAATAGAGATTGTCTACCATTTTGTCCAAAAATCTCCATGTCTTAAACAGCGATTTTCAGCCAGAATGGCCCACAAATTCCAATTTTTGGACACACAAATTACCCAACTGAACCGCTACAATTTTCATATTATAGAACAAACAACTGTTTTAATTATATACATTAGATTTACTATTTGTACGTTTCCACACCACTAGCTTACTTTTTTTTTGTCATCTGAACCCCAGTTTAGTAACACATAAATTCAAGAATACCTATCCCTACTATTTGTAGTTCCCAATGCACAATCACACACCATTACATACATCTTTATCATCTTACTCAAACACTCATGCACACAACACACATACATTCCAGAACACCCCAACCCATATCTTCTTTATTTTTTTCAACAGACCCTAAAGAATGCCTACCAAAAGTCAAGTCCGTAGAAAGCAACGCAAAAGTAGAGCAAATGAAAATAAAAGTGTCCAACATAAGCATCCATCTCTAGCAGAATTTGTAAAAAAAAGTTGAAACAAAACAGCTAATACGGTCATTTAGTGAAACACAAGAAGTTTCAAGTACAAAAACTTTGCCATCTCTATCAAAATGTAAAACAAACCAAAAAACAATTAACAGAAAATCAGCTATCACTACAGATAAAACTACTTCTTCATATTTTAATATAGTGCAAAGTAAGCATACCAAGAAAAGTATTTTATCCAAAATGTTCCGTCACAAAGTCCTTCAAAATCTTATAAAAACGGGAGAGAAATCAGGTTCAATGCTTAAAACCTATTGTAGGAAATTAATCTTAGAAGCGTTGATGGACAGTGCAATTCTTCTCAAAAGAAAGTTATTTATTTTACTGTTAAACAAAATGAAACCACTATCAAAACTAATAACTAAATTACAAAAAAGACTTCTCAATAAGCGAAATGTCAACAGAAAGAACTTCTTAAGTATCTGTGGAGGTGAATGGAATCACACTACGAGCACAGAACCATATTTTAATGAAGAAGCGTACAAACAAAACCAAACAAATACAATAGCCATACATAGCAGTGGTCGAGGTTATGAAAAAGTGAATAATACCATAATGGAACAAGAAGTACTCCTTACAAAAATATGCCCTGAAAACTTAGAATTACCCCTCCATTCAACTGAATCAGAACGTCTAGTGTACAAATGGCCATGCACGTCAATGTGTAACATTCCCAAACAATGTTTCAAACCTTTACGCCAATTCCTCAATAAATATGTAAAAAGCAAAGACAAAATCAAAATTAAATTACTGCAAAATATGGATACCTGTCCAGTGCGCAAGTACACAGGACTACAAGGACATTCATTGGCCTGCATTACAGGACCTAATTGTAAACCACTTTCCATTATATCAAAAGGATATCAACACATCATTCAACTATAAGAAATCTAGTCTATAAACTGTACTATGCTAAAAGTCCTGCTTTAGCACTAGCAAAGTTAAATAACATCCTTCTACATGGTACAGCAAAAGAACTACTTGAAGAAATTCACTATATCCAGAAAAAATATTTTGGAAGTGAAAGCCATTTACAGAATGAAATAGCTTTAAACCAATTAAGCAACAATTCTACACATGGCAACCTTTTGCTAAACACATACAAAAAAGAAATACTCAAATTTAAAAGTACATCAACTGAAGTACAAAACCATGTATGTGTATGTTGCCGTAGAACTTTTTATAAAAGTAACACAAAAACTGTAGACCTATCATACAAAATAGAAGACAATGAAGATTCTAAATGGTTTGAATTAGCTCTCTACCGTGTAGCAGAAAACAAATATGAAAAAACTGAGTCCTTAATACTTTGCAGTTACTGCACTACAAAACTTGACAACAACCAAACTCCTTTACGTGCTATCACAAATAATTTGGAATTATACCCAGTACCAAAACCCCTACAACACCTTAATTTATATGAGAGCATCATAATTGAAACAGTACACCCATTTCAAGCAATAATACGCCTTCAACCAAATACAACAAAATTACCTCCCTCTGAATTGGTAAAAGTCATTCGTGTAAAAGTAGTTTATTTACCATTAGATCTAAAAGAAAAGGTGCATACTCTAGGAGTGTGACGTCCAATGCAGTAATCTTTAATTATCTTAGTAAATGGAGCACCTACAAAAGACAAAAAAATATGGCAAAAGCTGGTAGATTTATATAAAGTTAGAAAAGCATTCCAATATCTTAAAGAGAATAATGAATATTACAAAGAAATTAATATTGGAGAAAACTTGAAAGATACAACTGAAATAATTCAAGAAACACAAGAAACTGGTCAATTTGAGCTACTAGATCCTGCTACAATATCAAATACTTTAGACCATTATACAATTCATCCTTTGCACTGTAATGACACCGCAGAAGATGTACTGGAAACTTACCAAATGCGTCAAACAAAAGGATCACCAATCAGCATATGGGAAAAAAGTATAGAAGCACATGGTTTCCTCTACTCTTTCCTACTGGCAAAGGAGGAAGGTATGATGATAGACCTATTCAATTATCAGCTTCAGAATACCGCTCATTACGGATGTATTCTGAAGATCCCAGATTTAGACAAAATGTGGAATACATATTCCACCTACTCTTTGAAAGTGAACTAGCAACTTTATGTTACAGAGTTGCACACATATTAAAATCAGGATCACACTTTCAAAATATGACAGCTACACAATTATTAGAAAAAGTGCAACAAAAGAATGAGGTTTTACAATCAAATATTACAAATCTATTAGCAAATATGCGTGGTACTAAAGAGTACTGGTTTCAACGTCATGGAGATGTACGTTGTATGATCAGAAACCTTGGCCCACCCACTTGGTTTGTTACATTAAGTTGTGCAGAATATGCATGGGAAGATTTACATGATTTCCTACGCATATCAAATAAAAACAAATCAAACATAGATATACTAACACCTGGAGAACTTTGCTCTTTGGATCCTGTTAATGTTTCAAGATATTTTCACCATCGCTTCATTGCTATGCTACATTTTATTTGTAATAAAACTGTTCCTCCCCTTAGAGAAGTGCAACACTTCTTTTGGAGAAAAGAATACCAAGCCAGAGGAGCACGACATATCCACATGCTTTTATGGATTAAAGATGCTCCTAAATTTGGTCAAGACAGTGATGCCACTGTTTTACAGTTTATTGAAAAATATGTCACTTGTGAAATTCCATCAGAAGCCACAAATGGTGATCTTCATGCACAAATTTTACAATTTCAAAGACACAAATTTGGAAAATATTGTGGTCACAAATACAAAAACAAAGGGAAATACTGCACCAAATGCCAATTTGGTTTCCCTAGACCAGTTACAAATACAGGTCAAGTGAACAACCTCATGTCTTCAGTTAGACATAGGCCCTCATTACGACCCTGGCGGAAAGGGGTTTACGCCGGCGTAATGCATGGCGTACCTTTCCGCCTGACTACGAGTTCCTGTAGCGCCATGGTGCTTTTTTCGCCTGCTTTTTCCGGGCGGAAAAATCCATGGCGCTACGGGACTTGTTTATTTATTTATTTATTTGCATTTATAAAGCGCACAGAACTGCCCTGGGGCATCGTGGCGCTGTTACAGCAGACTTAGTCATGAACACAAGCATAGGAATGTGTTTACAGATGTAAACCGAGTTACCGAGTACATTTCACATTGGTAATAAACATTGAGCTTAGAGGTTATGCTATGCTGTGGTTACAATGCAAGCATGAGAGTGCATGTGGAAGACTTTAGCGGAATAGGAGGGTTTTGAGGTTTTTACGGAAGGTATGGTATGATTTTTCGTTCCTTAGTGAGGTAGGTAAGGAGTTCTTACGGTGGCGTAATTAACGCCTTCCCCACTCCCATTATACCCTATGGGGCAAAAATGGGAATGGGGAAGGATAAATGGGGATTGGGGACTTACCGCCCGCCAAGGTCGGAATGGGGCGGTAAGTCCGCCAACCTCCATGGCGGAGTTGGCAGCTTAGCGCCATGGACCATGGTGCAAATTGCACCATGGTTCTCCACCAGGGTCGTAATGAGGGCCATAGTGTTAAAGGTAAGTCACCTAAAAATACATATTACATAAAAAGAAAAGAAGAAGAAAAATATATCAGTGATTATAATGCAATCATTGCCCACTTATGGAATGCAAACATAGATGTGCAGTACATTGCAGACAATTCTACTGCAGTTGCACGATATGTCACAGCATACTTAACTAAAGCAGAAAAGACAGAGCTCCAAGACCTCTGCAATGACCTGTCATCAGATAAAACAGTATCTCAGAAATTATACAGCTTGAGCATAAAAATGCTCACCCATAGAGAATGTGGATCATATGAAGCAGCTGATCGTTTAACTGGTACTGCATTGTATGGTAAATCTGAAAATATAGTATGGCTAAGTCTTGGTCCAGCTAAATCTAGAAAAAGAGTTCTAAAATCATATGAAGATATAGAAACAATAGCCAAACATGATCCCAACAGCCAAGACATTTTAAAAAACAATTTATTGGACACATACTACCCAAACAGAAGTAATACTTTGGAAAACATGTGTTTATACCACATAGCCCAAAACTACACATACCAAAATAATTTGAAACCTGATGAAAAAAAATGTAAATATAGAGTGACAAACTGTGAAGGCAGCTTAGTTAAACTCACTAAACCAAATTTAATTAATCAAATCAAATTGTCATTAAAGACTCCTCAACATAAAGAAGTATATTACATGTCCCCGCTACAACTCTTCAAACCATGGAGAAAAGAAGAACAATTACTAGATAACTATGACTCATATGAGGATGCTTTCAAGCAAATGAAAGCACTATAACTGATGTAAACTTTACACAGTACAAAACAATGTTGCACAATGAACAGCAACACGAAGAAGAACTCCAAGCCCAACTAGATAAGGACACTCCTGACAGTAGTCAACCTTCTGTAACAGGAAGCCAAGAACCACTGGGAGAACCACTAATAATAAATGAGGCAGAATTAGCTATGATAGAAGTAGAAAACACCATGTGTCAGTATGAAGATAAGGAAGACTTAACTATACTATAATCAAAACTAAACGATGAGCAAAGTAGCATTTTTCAAGAAGTAACAAAACAAATTACACATGGTGTAAAACATGAAAATAAAGAATGTTCCTGCCATAATTATAAACCTATACTACTGTAAGTCAGTGGTGAAGCTGGTTCTGGCAAAACATTCCTAATCAAAATCATTAGTAAGTTCCTTCAACAATTGACAAACAACAAACTGTCAGCTGTTGTCACTGCCCCCACAGGTTTAGCTGCCTACAACATAGGTGGTGTTACATTACACCTATTACTACTATTACCAGTAGAACACCAGAACAAATTAGACTATTACAAACTTTCTGCAGAAGCTGCAATGGAATTATGCAGAGTATTGAAACAAATGAAAATGCTACTAATAGATGAAGTGAGCATGGTCTCCAACCTAATGTTAGCTTTGATTCACCTCAGATTACAAGAAGTACTCAAAACAGACTATGAAGAGCTCTTTGCAGGAAAACACATTATTGTTTTTGGCGATCTGCTTCAATTAACACCAGTGAAAGGTGAGCCTATTTTTAAAACATTAGGACACAAACTCTGCCGTAAAACTGTTGGCAGCATTGGAAATGTCAACTTTTGACAACATTTCCAATGCAGAGAATTAACAGAAAACAAGCGGCAATCTGCAGATCTCACTTTTGCCAACATTTTAAAAAGTATCAGAGTTGGTATACTTTCTAAAGAAGCAGAAGCAATATTGAAAACCCGGCACGTTAATGCACTTTATGGCGATAATGCATGTGCTACAGATTTTATGGAACAATTAGCCGACAAAAATGTCAATTGTATGGCCTTAATGCCAACTCTTGCAAGCTGTTTCAAATTCAATGAAATCATGCTAAGTAAAGAAATGCAACCATTCATGGAAATTAGCGCCACAGACAAACTAGATGTACATGGTATGACAATACCCATGTGTGACCAAGCCACAACAAGACTAAATAGTTCAGAAAAATCAATCTCAAACACAGCAGGCTTAGAAAAGATATTAAAATTATCCTTAAATTGCAGAGTAATGCTTAAACGTTACCTTGACGTGGACCAAGGACTAGTTAATGGAGCACTGGGTACAGTTGTTGGCTTTCAAACATACCCACACGACAACAAAATTCAGTTTGACAATATACTCTTTGACAAACTTTCAGGAGTAAAAAGGATAGGACGCTCAACATCTAGATTCCTTCTCTTCAAAGATATGTATGTACACAGAGAACAATTTTCTCTAACTCTTGCATACGCAGTCATGATTCATAAATCAAAAGGTCTTACCCTACACAAAGCAATGATAGATATTGGTAACACAGTCTTTAAAGAAGGCATGAGCTATGTAGCACTATCACGCTTATGTACACTTGACGGTCTATTTCTAATCAACTTTGATGCAAGTAAAATAAACGCTGATATTCCTTGCATTTTAGAATACAATAGACTTCGCTCACTATACACCCCCACCTAAACACATATTCTGTTCCACAAAAAGTAAAACGTTATAAAAAAAAAATAAATCAAACAGAAATGCAACAGGATGTCACTGCAAATCCTCCAAAGAGAGTAAAAGAAACTAATACTTCATCAAGTACCACAAGCAAAAAATAATCAATTAGGGCAAGTAAACCAGGTACTTCTTTAAAGAAGGAAGACAAACTCCATAAAAAGCAGTTAGATACAGAACTACCTGGACCATTTCAATTCTCAAATATAGTTGGTGTAAGTTGCTACGCAAATGTAGCAATGAATATTCTATTTCAATTACCACCAATTGTTGACAACATTTACTTACACAGTACAGACCCATTGTTTTTGCAAATGTTAGTACTTCACAGAAATGCAGCAAACAATCCTGACAACACGTACAGTGTTTATGGAATAAGACAACAATTGGTCTACTGTGCTGGAATGGTGAAATTCACTATAAATTCACAGGAAGATCCACAGGAGTTTCTAATGTACTTACTACAAGTACTGGAAAACAAAAACATACCTATAAATGAAATCTTTCAGATTTCATACATGTGTAAACATGCATGCACTCTCTGCAACAATGTGACACAAGAAGAAATCCTTCATATATATATCAATACCAAATTGTGAATCCATTCCATTTCAGCGACTTGTACAAAATGCAAACCATGGTAGATTATGCTCTACCTGCAATTCAGATAATCGCTCCACATTAGTAATACAAACACATAGTAAATACATAATACTAATGCTTCTACGTTACAATGCAGATGGTACCAAAAACAACTGCAAGCTGACTGGATTCACACATGGTCAAATATCACTTGGTAAGAAAACCTTCACAACAATAGGTATAATCTACCACGCAGGAGCCACAACCAATTCAGGGCACTACACTGCATATATAAAAAAGAAATGTGGATGGTTGGAATGTAATGATAGTACCATTACTCTAAAGCAGAGATTACCAGGAAATCTTACAAACGCTTATTTGATGTTCTTAAAACCAAAATTTGATAACTAAACTGTATTTAAACCCTAAGTAAACTTGTGTTAAAAAAATATAAACTGTTAGAATACTCCAAAAGCTATCTAACTGCTCAAAGATTCTACAACAACTAATCAGATAAATGAATACCACTAAATTAGACCAAAAAATACACAGTTAGAATACGCCAATTGGTATCTAACTGTCTCAAATTTTAACAATATCCAAATAGATAAATCAATACCACTAAAATATATAAAAAAATAGGCAGTTAGAATACGTTAATTGGTAATCTAACTGCTCCAAAATTTTATAATATCAAAACAAATGAAGAATCTGTTACTGCTCCAAAAAAGATACAGCAAAGCAAAGTATAAAGCATTAGCCAGAAACAAAAAGTGAACACTGAAAACAAACAAACAAATAAACTGTAGCATAACAGAAAAAGTTTTTTTTTTTAATCCAACATGGATTTTTTTTTCTCCCACAGACCCAATGATTTCAGAAACAAATACAGAAACTGAGCAAATTGCACAGTACTCTGATTTGTAATCTACTAAATATGAGGGTCCAAAAAAAAAAGTATATTGATTATACAATGTAATAAGTCATTACAAAATACTAATACTAACATGCTATTTTCTTTTATCACAGAAATTAACAAGAAATACATGTACTCCGGTTACTAGACCAAACAGTAATTATACAATAATAAGGAGAAACATAGCAGCATATCACATCCATAGTATCTAATACCTTTGTTCCTTATACATTTGTTTTTCACCCAAAGTTATAAGCAAATATGAATGTGATATGCTGCGGTGGTTGTAGCCAGAGCATAGAGTCTTGGGTGCATTGCCAAATGGCCATGCACCCAAGACTCTATGCCCTGGCTACAACCACCGCAGCATATCACATCAATAGAGTCAAACATTTCTATGGAAACTTTTAATGTCCGCGGACATTATGAGTGTTCTTAGAACACTTTCAACTTGCCAGCGAACAATACGGACAGCGTTTTCAGGACCCCCCCTACGAACATTTCAGAACAACGCGATAGTTCTTAGAACACTTTCAACTTGACAACGAACAATACGGACAGTGTCCTCAGGACATCCCCATTTTGTTTATTTGTGAACATTTCAGGACACTGCGAGTTTTCTTAGAACACATTCAACTTTCCAGCGAACAATACGGACTACGCCTTCAGGACACCCCCTACGAACATTCCAGGACACCGCGAGTGTTCTTAGAAACGTCTTCAGAACACCCCCATTTTGTTTATTTGCTAACATTTCAGGGCACCACGAGTGTTCTTAGAACACATTCAACTTGACAGAGAACAATACGGACAGCGTCCTCAGGACACCCCCATTTTGTTTATTTGCGAACATTTCAGGACACCGCAAGTGTTCTTAGAACACATTCAACTTGTCAGCCACAACCCCCATCATATTTGCAAACATTTCAGGACACAGCGAGTGTTCGACAGCGTCTTCAGAACACCCCCATTTTGTGTATTTGCGAACATTTCAGGACACCGCAAGTGTTCTTAGAACATATTCAACTTGACAACGAACAATACGGACAGCGTCCTCAGGGCACCCCCATTTTGTTTATTTGCGAACATTTCAGGACACTGCGAGTGTTCTTAGAACACATTCAACTTGCCAGCGAACAATACGGACTACGCCTTCAGGACACCCCCTACGATCATTCCAGGACACCGCGAGTGTTCTTAGAAACGTCTTCAGAACACCCCCATTGTGTTTATTTGCGAACATTTCAGGACACCGCGAGTGTTCTTAGAACACATTCAACTTGACAGAGAACAATACGGACAGCGGCCCTATGTCACCCCCTACGAACATTCCCCGGACACCGCAAGTGTTCTATGAAGCGTCTTCAGAACACCACCATCTTGTTTATTTGCGTTCATTTCAGGACACCGCGAGTATTCTTAGAACACATTCAACTTGACAACGAACAATACGGACAGTGTCCTCAGAACACCCCATTTCGTTTATTCGCGAACATTTCAGGACACCATGAGTGTTCTAAGAACACATTCAACTTGACAGAGAACAATACGAACAGCATCTTCAGGACACCCCCTACGTACATTTCAGAACAACGCGATAGTTCTTAGAACACTTTCAACTTAACAACGAACAATACGGACAGCGTCCTAAGGACACCCCCTAAGAACATTCCAGGACACCGGGAGTGTTCTCAAAAACGTCTTCAGAACACCCCCATTTTGTTTATTTGCGAACATTTCAGGACACCGCGAGTGTTCTTAGAACACATTCAACTTGTCAGCCACAACCCCAATTCATATTTGCGAACATTTCAGGACACAGCGAGTGTTCGACAACGTCTTCAGAACACCCCCATTTTGTGTATTTGCGAACATTTCAGGACACCGCGAGTGTTCTTAGAACATATTCAACTTGCCAACTAACAATACAGACAGCGTCCTCAGGACACCCCCATTTTGTTTATTTGCGAACATTTCAGGACACTGCGAGTGTTCTTAGAACAGTTTCAGTTTGCTTGCGAACAAAACGGACACATATTGAGTCCTCAGAACACCCCCCATTCAGTTTATTTAGAACATTTCAGAACACCTGTGATGTCCGCAGACAAATCGAACACAAAAAGAACGTCTAACACATAAAAAACACAACTTTCATCCTATCTCATACACTCCCACTCTCCCCAAACAGTCCTACACACCAACACACTCTACTAAATACAAATTTTGAACAAAGTTTCACCACGCTGTCCGCGGACGACCGCGAATCCAAGATGACGGGAGCTACCGAAAATCTGATGCACTTCACGCTCCACACCGTTCAATCAGCAAACACGTTGCATGTCCGCGAACAACATGCAAGCCGATTGGCCAAACAGGACACTGTCCGCGGAGCGAACAGGGAAGTGTTTCCGCAGACCGAACACAGATATCACTAATTTTTTTTGACCTACTTTTTGGTAATTTTAAAAAAAACTACTGGACGGAATTTCACCAAATTTGCAAAAGCACGCTTTCGGGACCAAGCCGCTGCTCCTGGTCCAAATTTGGTGAAAATCCGTCCAGCGGTTTGGGCTGTAGACGCGAGCAACATTTTTTTCCCATTCAGTCTATGGGAAAAAAAAAAGTTTTGGGACCCCCCTATAACTTTGCCCCCCCTCAACGAATCCTCACCAAACTTTGCAAGGGAGAGCAAAGTTATAAGCCGCCCAAAAAGTGCTCTTCCTATGGAAACAGCAACTTAACCATAACTACATGGCCATGTATATATATATATTACATGGCCACGGTAGTGACCATGTAGTTATGGTTAAGTTGCTCTTTCCATAGGAAGATCACTTTTTGGGTGGCTTATAACTTCGCCCTCCCTGGACGGATCCTCACCAAACTTTGCAAAAAAAGTATTTGGGTCACTCTGAATTTTTTTGCAAAGTTGGGTGAGGATTTGTCCAGGGGGGGCAAAGTTATATGGGGGGTCCCAAAACTTTTTTTTTTCCCATAGACTGAATGGGAAAAAAAATTGGTCGCGCCTACAGCCCAAACCGCTGGACGGATTTCCACCTAATTTGGACCAGGAGCAGCGGCTTGGTCCCGAAAGCGTGCTTTTGCAAATTTGGTGAAAATCCGTCCAGTAGTTTTTTTTTTTTTTTTTTAATTTTATCGGTTTAACACAAACCTTTAAAATATTTACAAAAAAAACACAAAACACAACACATCAACGTATCCCAGTCCTTTAGGAAAACCCCTCCCATTTTCTCTTCCAAGGGTCGAATCAAAATCCTCATTGCTCGTCAACCAACACTGAATTCAAACGAATTTCAATTATCGTTAGAAAACGAGTCAATGGTAGTATCAATTTCATGTCTGTTCCTTGGAACATATTGGCCCACCAATCTTCGGCACAAAGGGAGGGGTGATTTAGGCTCCAAGGGCCCAGGTGATATGTCCTTTCTGATCGAAGTGCCGTGCAAAATATCACCAAATGCTTAAGGGTTTCCTTGTCCTTAGTGCATAGTCTACACGTTAGATTGGAGATATTCATACTTTTCCATGACACCAACCGCTCCTTGGTTTTAAATACGTTTAGGCGCATTGACATAAACACTCTTCGAGCCTGAGGATCTGGAAACAACTCGATGTAACGTTGTGAAGAGTTAAATGCCTGTGTTTCGAGCGGCGCCTCGCTCATCATTTTTGCTGCAGCTCGTTGTGAGCAAGTTTGGTCCCAATCCGCACGCCAGATTTTTAATTTGGCGGTGTTCGGGTCGTTATGCAGCATGTCCAGACTGATTCCAAATTCACTCAGAATCTCTTCGCATCTCCTGACCCACAGGGCCACCATGCTGTTATTTGTTGGCGTCAGATCGTAAAAGATGTCAAATTGCGGTATTTGCTCGCACCAGTGAGTTTTGCGAAACAGACTCACCAGAGTCCAGCATACCCTTGCATGGAGCGAAATGAGCGACAGTTCGTATCTCACACATGATGTCAGGATACCCCTTGGGAGAGACAATACCTTAGACCAGAAACAATTCTCCAGCGATGCCCAAGTGTCGTGGCTACATCCCAAGGCGTTTTCAGCGCCATATAGTGAAACCGAGATTACCTTTTGCTGGTAAAAAGCAAGCACCGGTTTTAATGAAAATTTTCCAAATTTCTTATGCATGATGACAGCTTGACTTGCCAGTTGCTTGCATTTCCTTTTGGTTTCAATGACCCATGGACCGTCGTTGATTGACGAGTTTATTAGCATGCCGAGGTATTTTACGCTCTCGGCTATCTGAATGGTCTCTTGACCCAGGTACCATCTCTGTTTTCTAGATTTTTTACCTCCTTTACTATTCAGGTTGTGTAACATCAGAATTTCACATTTTTTAGTGTTTATCACCAGATGGTTAGTTGCAACATATTGGTGAACCGCGTTCAGCTTCCTCTGAAGGCCAACAGGAGTTAGGTCCATCAGGACCAAATCATCGGTGTATAGCAGCCAGCTTAGATGGGACTTTGCTACTTTTGGTGGAAAAGAACTTATTGAATCAATCGCAAAACCTATATCTGATATGAATAAGCTGAATATTGCGGCAGCTAGGGGACAGCCTTGTTTTACCCCTTTATAGGTTTTGATTGATGCTGATAAAGTTCCAGAACTATCCAAACGGATTTGTATGGAGGTTTCAGAGTGCAGCTCTTGGATTGCTGCTAATAAGTCAGCCGGACATCCCCAACTTTGTAGTTTTGACCATAGAAGAGGCCTGTCGATAGTATCAAACGCACATGAAAAGTCAATGAAGGCCAGATAGACCTTTGTATTAGACTTTATAGCCTCCATCTTCATCAGATTCAGAAGTAGCAGGTTTAGTGAGCAGCCCACTTGCTTTACAAATCCCGATTGCCTTTTGTCGACATGATTAGACTCGACTGCCCATGCCACGAGTTTTTGCTGCAATATTGTTGAGTAGATTTTCCCCAAAACATCCAATAGTGCCACTGGGCGATAGTTTTTTGGGCATGTTCTGTCTCCCTTCTTGAATATGGGGACAATGACAGCAGATTTCCAAGATTTGGGGGTCCTGTGGCACTTACTTATTCTATCAAATAGGCTACACATATGGATGCCCATAATTCAGGATGTTGTTTGATAGTAAAATTGGTAAGGCCATCAGGGCCCGGTGCTCGTGAGTTTTTTGCGTTCTTGATTATTGATACAATATCCTCTCTTGGAAACGTCAAAGCCCATGGTTTCAAAAATGTTTCCAATGTGACAATTCCTGGTGCCTCTGCCTTGTAGCGAGTTTCAAAGTGGGCTATCCATGCGGATTCCGGGACCATGCAGGACTGCAGAGCCAATTGAGGAGCTTGAAAGTTATTGATGAGCCTCCAGAAGTCCCTTGAGTTTTTGTTCCTTAGTGTTGCAAGCATCTGTTCCGCATCGTTTTGCATTAGAGCATATTTGTGCATCTTCAACCAGTTCTTATATTTTTGTTTCGCCTTCTTTATTTCCAGTTTTCGAGTAGCAGCATTTAGGGACTTAGTTCTCCTAAGTGCAGCATGCATCCTTCATTTTTGGATCAGGATCTCGGGATCGAAATGATGAGTCCGAACCATGTTTGAATTTTTTAGACCTGTCTTTACGGTTTTGAATCGAGTCAATAATTGATCATATTCCAGATCAGCACTTAATTGACAATACTGGATCATCACCACATTGACTTCACTCTCCTCCAATCTTAAGCGAACTCTATTGGATTCAACCTGGAGTTTATGTGGCCACTTTGGTCTTTGCTTGCCTCCAGATGTTGCAAATTTCATGAGTAACATGTTATGGTCACTGTTTGCTTTTTCACAGATCTTCAGCGAATGTATCCTAGGATGCAAAGCTTCAGACACGAACATGTAATCTATAATAGATGATGAATGTGCACGATGCCATGTGGGCACAGGTGGAATGTCACCACAGGTGCTTCCGTTCAACATCTGAATGTTACGTAGACCCATTTCGCTTAGCCATGCTTGTGCCAATGAGCCTAGATCTAGATTTTCTTGCTTAAGAAGGTCGATGTTTAAATCACTGCAAAGAATTATCTTGGACCATTCTAATGACTCCACCCGAAGATCAATTAATCCTGTTATCTGATCAATAAAATCCATTTTGCCTGCCCGTAGATGGTTCCAATACAAGTTCAGTATTACAATCTTGTCTTGCGTATCTTCATGAACACCGGCTCTTTCAATGGTCGTCTCTTGAATATAAGGAGAATGGTTGATAGAATTTAAGATACGCCAACCCGATGCTCTTCTCACCATTGTCAGCAACCCTGATATAGGACGCCCATGTTTTGATTTTATAGCCGAATTTAATACAATCTCAAAATCCGAGGATACCGGCAGCTCACTTAACCAAGTCTCCTGTAAACACACGATATGTAAGTTGTCCAACCAGCTTGTGTTAAACAGATGTATAAATCCTCGTGTGTTCCAGGAGGCTAAACAGTACTCTGTGGGGGCTTCAATATCCTGGCATTATTGGGTATTTTTTGTGTTTAAGGCCCCTGCTAGCCATTGCCATTCATGATTTCCTGGGATGGAAGTTACGGTTTGAGTATCCTCTTTGATGATATCATGGGAGAGTTCGCTTCGTTTGATTATAATTCTTATTTGTGCATTTTGGCCATCACCTGCCACTCTACCATCACTCGTTGATATATGAATTTTCCGTAACGGACATGATGGTTGAGTGCATTTCTGATCAAAAACTTGCTTCATAGTCGAGTGCTCCTGTGATTGATTCAATGCCGTGTTGCTTATCGGAACCTTTCTTATAAGAACGCTCAGCGATGCCTCCCTTAGATCTTCCGAGTTTCCATTGGCGGTTGGTCGAGACACATCAGGCACAGTAAATTTGTAAACGTCGTAACCCAATGAAAACAATGCTACGTTTTCCTCCAAAATTGAAGTAGTAAGTAAGTTTGTCATTAAATGGAGCACTACTTTGTCATTCGTGCCTTCAACTGGAAACTCCACGATTTTTATGTCATTTGAAGTTATGGCACGTAAGCTTGGTACAAGGTGAAGTAACTTAAGTACAGTTCCTCGATTCAAGATCAGATTATCAATTAGTTCTAAGCTCTCAATTATCACCTTATGAGGGCAGTTCTTAGTCAAGATTGACTTTGACACACTTTCCTTTGATGTTTGGGGACATCTGTCAGCCACAAACCCTTTCACCTTACTTCGATTGTTATCCAAAGACTCAACGGCAATACATCTGTTCAATGCCCCATGGGAATTATTTTCGTTTCCTATTTTTTGCTACGACTTGAGCTCGACCGAAGCCTCCTGAGTGTATCAGCTTGAGAATTGGCTAAGCATTGTTTTCTCTTCTCATCCATTGTGAGGAACACTGGGCTGAATATAGGAGGAGGCAGAGAATTATTACTATCCCGTACTTCAATAATTTCACAAGATCTTTCATGCGACCCACATTTTGTGGCGGGATTTCTGCAATCGTCCTTATCAATGCGAGGTTGAATTTTCACAGGTTTGAACAATATTGTTTTGTCCATCAGCTGTGCAGGCTTCTCGTTACATTGAAGAGGTGCCTTACTTTGGTGTTCGCCCATATTGTGTGGCAAGTCAACACCTATTGGAGAGGCAGCTTCCGACTCCACGTATTCGGGTTCGTCATAAGGTGACAGGTCCAGTAGTTCCATTGCGTTGTCGATGGTTGTTGTAATACTCTTAGTTTGTGGCTGGTTAACAGGTATTGAGTTTACACTGTTTCGTTGCATTTGGGCTTGGTTTATAGGTGGAACAGAGCCTATGGATGTCTTAACCAAGTCAGTAGGCACTATCTGGACCAATTTAATGTTCCACAGAAACTTCCACGCTCCATTTGAAGCATTATTTTTCTTTGCTTTTTGATTTTTTGATTTCTTGCTGATTATTTTTACAGCAAGTTGCGATATCGGTGGTATTATCGCAGATTTGTCCGAGGCATGGAGCCCTCCAGAAAAAATTGGAAAAACATTAGATTGCCCCACTGTGGAGGGAATTACTTTATCTTTTGAAGTCGGTTCCATTTGTATGCTGACTCCTGAGGTTGAAGCCGTTTGAGGGTCATGGCAGGTTTTGTTGGCGGCATATCTGGCCTGCTCAAAGGCTGTATGGAAGGACAAGTCTGCCACACTTGGTGCAAACGAAATTACCGAAGAGCAGGGACCATTCATTGTCGGAGGCTCTGAGGCATTATTTCCGACGTCTAATGACGCTGCAACACCCTTCGTAAGTGATATTGAGGGCTCTTCTCCTACCCGAGTAATCGATGTTGGGATTGAAGACTGGAGACATTGATGTTCTTTTACGATCGAGGCCTCAGCTTGAATATGCCGGTGTTTTACAGACTTGATGTGTTCTTGAGCAGCTTGGGATCTGGGCTTAGCACTAGTTTGCTCCCCATCAAGAATGACATACTCAGCGGACTTTTGCCGAAGTGACTGATTCGTTTTGTATTTGAATAGGGCAAGTGTCTCTCGGGCAACTTCTGCGAACAGCCTTTTGTCGGATGAATCGCTTTTTCTACTCTCGCTTAGTAAATTAAAGGCTGCATCCAATCTTTTAATGCTCTCGTGTTGCTCCACATAGGAGCGATCACAAGTTTTTTCCAGTTGAATCAATTTGGAGTTCATCATTGCCACAGCAGTTGTTAAATCTTTAGTTGCCTCATGTATATTCTCATAGAGTTTCATAAAAGGGGCCAGTGAAATCGCAGAGGAAGTCATTAGAATGGCTTGCAATTCAGTCGAGGACAACACAGCCGGTATTTCAGCTCTTGTAGTTTTTCTGTTGAGCTTCGGCGATCTGCCAGAATGGTACTCCTTGTCTCGGCAAATTTTGGGGAACGGGCGTTCCATCAGTGAAGAGTCCATAGAGTCATTGTGAGAGGAGTGCTCGTTGCAGTATGTTTTGTCGATAAAGCCATTTGCCTTCCTGTTTAATATGGCATGTCTCTTTTGGGAGGTCAAATGAATGACAGAAGTCTCATGCTGCGACTCCTCATTTGGCAAGTGGTCAAATGTCTTTGGCCGTTTGTAGCAAACCTCCGACCAGATATCGGCCGTTGCCCCCAACAATTGGCTATTATTTCGTTGTAAGGCTGTTTTAGCGTTAAAGTCCACAGTGAACCTCTGCTCTAAGACTTGCTTATTAGAGCATGCTGTGTTCAAGGGCACCAGGTTCTGTAGAACCTTATTCACAACTCCCAGTGAGTCTCTTCTTGCAGCATTCATGTGGCTCACTTTCGACTCAATCAGGTTATCAAGCTTCAAGCTCTGATCAGAACGTTGGCTTCCTGTATTTACAGTACTTTGCTGGTGAATGGAATCATTAGCAATAGCTTCATGAGTTTCACTAGAGGACCAAGTGGCCGATTTAGTCCTGACACACACTGGCGAGCTCGCAGTGAACAGTACGTCTGACTCCTTTGCGATAAGCGTAGAGTCCTCGCAGGCCAGGCTAGAGAGAGAAGAATCATGTATACAAGACGGAGCGGTCTGTAGTCCCACAGGGTTACAGTCTTTCAACAAAGCTGATTCTTTTCTTGCATGGTGATCACCAGGGGGAGCTTCTCCCTCTCCCACTGTACTGGAGCCTTGTTTAACCTTATGCTCAGAGGCACCCCGGCCGTGCTGAGCCGAACTCCTCCTCCCACTCCCCCTGTAGTCCGGTCTCTCTGAGACAGCGTTCACCGGATCGCCGGCGCCCGCAACCGGCAACGCCGAAGTGGGTGCGCCGCCGCCACACGCTGACGACACAGTCTCAGCATCAGCTGGTGCCTCGAGGCAAGGCACCGGCAAAGAGACGGCGGGCTCGGCGCCCATACCAGCCGCACACAGCGCGTCACCACCTAGAACGACACAGGACTCCTCATCAGCGCCAGCAGGCAGGCGAGTTTCGTCCCGTGAATTAGCGGGTTCAGTTGTTACACTTAAAGCAATAGATGGTTCAAATACTGTGTCGCACAAAGTGTATGTGTGAATATGGATAGCAGCTTCCAGATCATGGTCCTGTTCATGATTTAGATCAGAATTGCAGTCGACTATTTCAGAAGAGCATGTGTGATAGCAACTTACTTTCTGCAAGAGTGGAACACGTTGTACAGCAGTGTCGTCTATTATGCGGCACAGTCCCGTCGCCTCTGGGCTCGAATCTTCAATACAGGGGACGGCGCCGCCGCCATTATTCACCAACTTTCCACTCGCCAAACAGCCAAACAGCGTCCTCAGCCCTTTCCGCCTCAGGGCTTCACTAGTTTTTTTTTAAATGACCAAAATGTAGGTAAAAAAAAATTAGTGATATCTGTGTTCGGTTCACGGACACACTTCCCTGTTCGCTCCGCGTACAGTGTCTGGATTGGCCAATCATCTTGCGTGATGTTCGCGGACATGCAACGTGTTCGCTGATTGGATGGCGTGGAGCGTGAAGCGCGTCAGATTTTTCGATAGCGCCCCCCATCTTGGATTCGCGGATGTCCGCGGACAGCGCAGTGAAACTTTGTTCAAATGTGTATTTTGTAGAGTGTGTTGGTGTGTAGGACTGTTTGGGGAGGGTGGGAGTGTATGAGATAGGATGAAAGTTGTGTTTTTTATGTGTTAGACATTCTTTTTGTGTTCGATTTGTCTGCGGACATCACGGGTGTTCTGAAATGTTCTAAATAAACTGACTGGGGGGTGTTCTAAGGACTCAATATGTGTCCGTTTTGTTCGCAAGCAAAGTGAAACTGTTCTAAGAACACTCGCGGTGTCCGGGGAGTGTTCGTAGGGGGTGTCCTGAGGACGCTGTCCGTATTGTTCTCTGTCAAGTTGAATGTGTTCTAAGAACACCCGCGCTGTCCTGAAATGTTCGCAAATATACAAAATGGGGGTGTTCTGAAGACGTTTTTGAGAACACTCCCGGTGTCCTGAAATGTTCGTAGGGGGTGTCCTGAGGAGGCTGTCCGTATTGTTCTCTGTCAAGTTGAATGTGTTCTAAGAACACCCGCAGTGTCCTGAAATGTTTGCAAATAAACAAAATGGGGGTGTTCTGAAGACGCTTCTAAGAACACTCGCTGTGTCCGGGGAGTGTTCGTAGGGGGTGTCCTGAGGACACTGTCCGTATTGTTCTCTGTCAAGTTGAATGTGTCCTAAGAACACTTGCGGTGTCCTGAAATGTTCGCAAATAAACAAAATGGGGGTGTTGTGAAGACGCATCTAAGAACACTTGCGGTGTCCGGGGAGTGTTCGTAGGGGGTGTCCTGAGGATGCTGTCTGTATTGTTCTCTGTCAAGTTGAATGTGTCCTAAGAACACTCGCGGTGTCCTGAAATGTTCGCAAATAAACAAGATGATGGTGTTCTGAAGACGCTTCTAAGAACACTCCCGGTGTCCTGGAATGTTCGTAGGGGGTGTCCTGAGGACGCTGTCCGTATTGTTCTCTGTCAAGTCGAATGTGTTCTAAGAACACCCACGGTGTCCTGAAATGTTCGCAAATAAACAAGATGATGGTGTTCTGAAGACGCTTCTAAGAACACTCCCGGTGTCCTGGAATGTTCGTAGGGGGTGTCCTGAGGACGCTGTCCGTATTGTTCTCTGTCAAGTTGAATGTGTTCTAAGAACACCCACGGTGTCCTGAAATGTTCGCAAATAAACAAAATGGGGGTGTTCTGAAGACGCTTCTAAGAACACTTGCGGTGTCCGGGGAGTGTTGGTAGGGGGTGTCCTGAGGACGCTGTCCGTATTGTTCTCTGTCAAGTTGAATGTGTCCTAAGAACACTTGCGGTGTCCTGAAATGTTCGCAAATAAACAAGATGGTGGTGTTCTGAAGACGCTTCTAAGAACACTTGCGGTGTCCGGGGAGTGTTCGTAGGGGGTGTCCTGAGGACGCTGTCCGTATTGTTCTCTGTCAAGTTGAATGTGTCCTAAGAACACTTGCGGTGTCCTGAAATGTTCGCAAATAAACAAGATGGTGGTATTCTGAAGACGCTTCTAAGAACACTTGCGGTGTCGGGGGAGTGTTCGTAGGGGGTGTCCTAAGGACGCTGTCCGTATTGTTCACTGTCAAGTTGAATGTGTCCTAAGAACACTTGCAGTGTTGTGAAATGTTCGCAAATAAACAAGATGGTGGTGTTCTGAAGAAGCTTCTAAGAACACTCCCGGTGTCCTGGAATGTTCGTAGGGGATGTCCTGAGGACGCTGTCCGTATTGTTCTCTGTCAAGTTGAATGTGTCCTAAGAACACTCGCGGTGTCCTGAAATGTTCGCAAATAAACAAGATGGTGGTGTTCTGAAGACGCTTCTAAGAACACTCGCGGTGTCCGGGGAGTGTTCGTAGGGGGTGTCCTGACGACGCTGTCCGTATTGTTCTCTGTCCAGTTGAATGTGTTCTAAGAACACTCGCGGTGTCCTGAAATGTTCGCAAATAAACAAAATGGGGGTGTTCTGAAGACGTTTTTGAGAAGACTCCCGGTGTCCTGGAATGTTCTTAGGGGGTGTCCTTAGGACGCTGTCCGTATTGTTCGTTGTTAAGTTGAAAGTGTTCTAAGAACTATCGCGTTGTTCTGAAATGTACGTAGGGGGTGTCCTGAAAACAGTGTCCGTATTGTTCGCTGGCAAGTTCAAAGTGTTCTAAGAACACTCACATTGTTCGCGGACATTAACAGTTTCCCATAGATCATAGTTGAAATGTTTGACTCTATGGATGTGATATGCTGCGGTGGTTGTTGCCAGGGCATAGAGTCTTGGGTGCATTGCCATGCACCCAAGACTCTATGCCCTGGCAACAACCACCGCAGCATATCACATTCATATTTGCTTATAACTTTGGGTGAAAAACAAATGTATAAGGAACAAAGGTATTAGATACTATGGATGTGATATGCTGCTATGGTTGTCCTTATTATTGTATACTTACTGTTTGGTCTAGTAATGGGAGTCCATGTTTTTCTTCTTCATTTCTGTGATAAAAGAAAATAGCATGTTAGTATTAGTATTCTGTAATGACATTACATTGTATAAGCAATATACTTTTATTTTTTTTTTACCCTCATATTTAGTAGAGTACAAATCAGAGTACTGTGCAATTTGCTCAGTTTCTGTATTTGTCGCTAAAATCATTGGGTCTGTGGGAGAAAAAAAAATCCATGTTGGATTAAAAAAAAAACTTTTTCTGTTATGCTACAGTTTATTTGTTTGTTTGTTTTCAGTGTTCACTTTTTGTTTCTGGCTAATGTTTTATACTTTGCTTTGTTGTATCTTTTTTGGAGCAGTAACAGATTCTTCATTTGTTTTGATATTATAAAATTTTGGAGCAGTTAGATTATCAATTAACGTATTCTAACTGCCTATTTTTTTTTATATATTTTAGTGGTATTGATTTATCTATTTGGATATTGTTAAAATTTGGGACAGTTAGATACCAATTGGCGTATTCTAACTGTGTATTTTTTGGTCTAATTTAGTGGTATTCATTTATCTGATTAGTTGTTGTAGAATCTTTGAGCAGTTAGATAGCTTTTGGAGTATTCTAACAGTTTATATTTTTTTAACACAAGTTTACTTAGGGTTTAAATACAGTTTAGTTATCAAATTTTGGTTTTAAGAACATCAAATAAGCGTTTGTAAGATTTGCTGGTAATCTCTGCTTTAGAGTAATGGTACTATCATTACATTCAAACCATCCACATTTCTTTTTTATATATGCCGTGTAGTGCCCTGAATTGGTTGTGGCTCCTGCGTGGTAGATTATACCTATTGTTGTGAAGGTTTTCTTACCAAGTGATATTTGACTATGTGTGAATCCAGTCAGCTTGCAGTTGTTTTTGGTATCTGCATTGTAACGTGGAAGCATTAGTATTATGTATTTACTATGTGTTTGTATTACTAATGTGGAGCGATTATCTGAATTGCAGGTAGAGCATAATCTACCATGGTTTGCATTTTGTACAAGTCGCTGAAATGGAATGGATTCACAATTTGGTATTGATATATATATGAAGCGTTCATTGGGAATTTCTTCTTGTGGCACATTGTTGCACAGAGTGCATGTATGTTTACACATGTATGAAATCTGGAAGATTTCATTTATAGGTATGTTTTTGTTTTCCAGTACTAATAGTAAGTACATTAGAAATTCTTGTGGATCTTCCTGTGAGTTTATAGTGAATTTCACCATTCCAGCACAGTAGTCCAATTGTCGTCTTATTCCAAAAACACTATATGTGTTGTCAGGAGTGTTTGCTGCATTTCTGTGAAGTACTAGCATTTGCAAACACAAAGGGTCTGTACTGTGTAAGTAAATGTTGTCAACAATTGGTGGTAATTGAAATAGAATATTCATTGCTACATTTGCATAGCAACTTACACCAACTATATTTGAGAATTGAAATGGTCCAGGTAGTTCTGTATGTAACTGCTTTTTTTGGAGTTTGTCTTCCTTCTTTAAAGAAGTACCTGGTTTACTTTCTCTAATTGATTCTTTTTTGTTTGTGGTACTTGATGAAGTATTAGTTTCTTTTACTCTCTTTGGAGGATTTGCAGTGACGTCCTGTTGCATTTCTGTTTGATTTAGTTTTCTTTTTCTAACGTTTTAGTTTTTGTGGAACAGAATATGTGTTTAGATGGGGAGTGTATAGTGAGCGAAGTCTATTATATTCTAAAATGCAAGGAATATCAGCGTTTACTTTACTTGCATAAAAGTTGGTTAGAAATAGACCGTCAAGTGTACGTAAGCATGATAGTGCTACGTAGCTCATGCCTTCTTTAAAGACTGTGTTACCAATATCTATCATTGCTTTGTCTAGGGTAAGACCTTGTGATTTAGAGAAAATTGTTGTCTGCGTACATACATATCTTTGAAGAGAAGGAATCTAGCTGTTGAGCGTCCTATCCGTTTTACTTCTGAAAGTTTGTCGAAGAGTATATTGACAAACTGAATTTTGTTGTCACGTGGGTATGTTTGAAAGCCAACAACTGAACCCAGTGCTCCATTAACTAGTCCTTGGTCCACGTCAAGGTTACGTTTAAGCATTACCCTGCAATTTAAGGATAATTTTAACATCTTTTCTAAGCCTGCTGTGTTTGAGATTGTTTTTTCTAAATTATTTAGTCTTGTGGCTTGGTCGCACATGGGTAGTGTTATACCATGTACATCTAGTTTGTCTGTGGCGCTAATTTCCATTATTGGTTGCATTTCTTTACTTAACATTATTTCATTGAATTTGAGACAGCTTGCAAGAGTTGGCATTAAGGCCATACAATTGACATTTTTGTGGGTTAATTGTTCCATAACATCTGTAGCACATGCATTATCGCCATAATGTGTATTAATGTGCCAGGTTTTCAATGTTGCTTCTGCTTCTTTAGAAAGTATACCAACTCTCAAACTTTTTAAAATGTTGGCATAAGTTAGATCTGCAGATTGGCGCATGTTTTCTGTTAATTCTCTGTATTGGAAATGTTGCCAAAGGTTGACATTTCCAATGCTGCCAACAGTTTTACGGCAGAGTTTGTGCCCTAATGTTTTAAAAATAGGTTCACCTTTTACTGGTGTTAATTGAAGCAGATCTCCAAAAACAATAATGTGTTTTCCTGCAAAGAGCTTTTCATAGTCTGTTTGAGTACTTCTTGTAATCTGAGGTGAATCAAAGCTAACATCAGGTTGGAGACCATGCTCACTTCATCTATTAGTAGCATTTTCATTTGTTTCAATACTCTGCGTAATTCCATTGCAGCTTCTGCAGAAAGTTTGTAATAGTCTAATTTGTACTGGTGTTCTACTGGTAATAGTAGTAATCGGTGTAATGTAACACCACCTATGTTGTAGGCAGCTAAACCTGTGGGGGCAGTGACAACAGCTGACAGTTTGTTGTTTGTCAATTGTTGAAGGAACTTACTAATGATTTTGATTAGGAATGTTTTGCCAGAACCAGCTTCACCACTGACGTACAGTAGTATAGGTTTATAATTATGGCAGGAACATTCTTTATTTTCATGTTTTACACCATGTGCAATTTGTTTTGTTACTTCTTGAAAAATGCTACTTTGCTCATTGTTTAGTTTTGATTGTAGTATAGTTAAGTCTTCCTTATCTTCATACTGACACATGGTGTTTTCTCCTTCTATCATAGCTAATTCTGCCTCATTTGTTATTAGTGGTTCACCCGAAGGTTCTTGGCTTCCTGTTACAGAAGGTTGACTACTGTCAGGAGTATCCTTATCTAGTTGGGCTTGGAGTTCTTCTTCATGTTGCTGTTCATTGTGCAACATTGTTTTGTACTGTGTAAAGTTTACATCAGTTATAGTGCTTTCATTTGCTTTGAAAGCATCCTCATATGAGTCATAGTTATCTAGTAATTGTTCTTCTTTTCTCCATGGTTTGAAGAGTTTTAGCAGGGACATGTAATATACGTCTTTATGTTGAGGAGTCTTCAATGACAATTTGATATGATTAATTAAATTTGGTTTAGTGAGTTTAACTAAGCTGCCTTCACAGTCTGTCACTCTATATTTACCTTTTTTTTCATCAGGTTTCAAATTAGTTTTGTATGTGTAGTTTTAGGCTATTTGGTATAGACACATGTTTTCCAAAGTATTACTTCTGTTTGGGTAGTATGTGTCTAATAAATTGTTTTTTAAAATGTCTTGGCTGTTGGGATCATGTTTTGCTATTGTTTCTATATCTTCATATGATTTTAGAACTCTTTTTCTAGATTTAGCTGCACCAAGACTTAGCCATACTATATTTTCAGATTTACCATACAATGAAGTACCAGTTAAACGATCAGCTGCTTCATAAGATCCACATTCTCTATGGGTGAGCATTTTTATGCCCAAGCTGTATAATTTGTGAGATACTGTTTTATCTGATGACAGGTCACTCCAGAGGACTTGGAGCTCTGTCTTTTCTGCTTTAGTTAAGTATGCTGTGACATATCGTGCAACTGCAGTTGAATTGTCTGCAATGTACTGCACATCTATGTTTGCATTCCATAAGTGGGCAATGATTGCATTATAATCATTGATATATTTTTCTTCTTCTTTTCTTTTTATGTAATATGTATTTTTAGGTGACTTACCTTTAACACTATGTCTAACTGAAGACATGAGGTTGTTTACTTGACCTGTATTTGTAACTTGTCTAGGGAAACCAAATCGGCATTTGGTGTAGTATTTGCCTTTGATTTTGTATTTGCGACGACAATATTTTCCACATTTGTGTCTTTGAAATTGTAAAATTTGTGCATGAATATCACTATGTGTGGCTTCTGATGGAATTTCACAAGTGACATATTTTTCAATAAACTGTAAAACAGTGGCATCACTGTCTTCACCAAATTTAGGAGCATCTTTAATCCATAAAAGCATGTGGATATGTGGTGCTCCTCTGGCTTGGTATTCTTTTCTCCAAAAGAAGTGTTGCACTTCTCCAAGGGGAGGAACAGTTTTATTACAAATGAAATGTAGCATAGCAATGAAGCGATGGTGAAAATATCTTGAAACATTAACAGGATCCAAAGAACAAAGTTCTCCAGGTGTTAGAATAGCTATGTTTGTTTTGTTTTTATTTGATATGCGTAGGAAATCATGTAAATCTTCCCATGCATATTCTGCACAACTTAATGTAACAAACCAAGTGGGTGGGCCAAGGTTTCTGATCATACAACGTACATCTCCATGACGTTGAAACCAGTACTCTTTAGTACCACGCATATTTGCTAATAGATTTGTAATATTTGATTGTAAAACCTCATCCTTTTGTTGCACTTTCTCTAATAATTGTGTAGCTGTCATATTTTGAAAGTGTGATCCTGATTTTAATATGTGTGCAACTCGGTAACATAAAGTTGCTAGTTCACTTTCAAAGAGTAGGTGGAATATGTATTCCCAGATTTAGACAAAATGTGGATCTTCAGAATACATCCGTAATGAGCGGTATTCTGAAGCTGATATTTGAATAGGCCTACCATCATCCCTTCCTCCTTTGCCAGTAGGAAAGAGTAGAGGACAAGCACGCGCTTCTATACTTTTTTCCCATATATTGATTGGCGATCCTTTTGTTTGACACATTTGGTAAGTTTCCAGTACATCTTGTACAGTGTCATTACAGTGCAAAGGATGAATTGTATAATGGTCTAAAGTATTTGATATTGTAGCAGGATCTAGTAGCTCAAATTGACCAGCTTCTTGTGTTTCTTGAATTATTTCAGTTGTATCTTTCAAGTTTTCTTCAATATTAATTTCTTTATAATATTCATTATTCTCTTTAAGATATTGGAAGGCTTGTCTAACTTTATATAAATCTACCAGCTGTTGCCATTTTTTTTGTCTTTTGTAGGTTCTCCATTTACTAATATAATTAAAGATTGCTGCATTGGACGTTGCACTCCTAGAGTATGCACATTTTCTTTTAGATTTAATGGTAAATAGACTACTTTTCCACGAATGCCTTTTACCAATTCAGAGGGAGGTAATTTTGCTGTTTTTGGTTGAAGGCGTATTATTGCTTGAAATGGGTGTACTGTTTGAATTATGATGCTCTCATATAAATAAAGTTGTTGTAGAGGTTTTGGTACTGGGTATAATTCCAAATTATTTGTGATAGAACGTGAAGGAGTTTGGTTGTTTTCAAGTTTTGTAGTGCAATAACTGCAAAGTATTAAGGGCTCAGTTATTTCATATTTGTTTTCTGCTACAAGGTAGAGAGCTAATTCAAACCATTTAGAATCTTCATTGTCTTCTATTTTGTATGATAGGTCCACAGTTTTTGTGTTACATTTATAAAAAATTCTACGGCAACATACACATACATGGTTTGGTACTTCAGCTGATGTACTTTTAAATTTTAGTATTTCTTTTTTGTATGTGTTTAGCAAAAGGTTGCCATGTGTAGAATTGTTGCTTAATTGGTTTAAAGCTATTTCATTCTGTAAATGGCTTTCACTTCCAAAATATTTTTTCTGGATATAGTGAATTTCTTCAAGTAGGTCTTTTGCTGTACCACGTAGAAGGATGTTATTTAACTTTGTTAGTGCTAAAGCAGGACTTTTAGCATAGTACAGTTTATAGACTAGATTTCTTATAGTTGAATGATGTGTTGATATCCTTTTGATATCATGGAAAGTGGTTTTACAAGTAGGTAATGTAATGCAGGCCAATGAATGTCCTTGTAGTCCTGTGTACTTGCGCACTGGACAGGTATCTATATTTTGCAGTAATTTAATTTTGATTTTGTCTTTGCTTTTTACATATTTATTGAGGAATTGGTCTAAAGATTTGAAACATTGTTTGGGAATGTTACAGATTGACGTGCATGGCCATTTGTACACTAGACGTTCTGATTCAGTTGAATGGAGGGGTAATTCTAAGTTTTCAGGGCATATTTTTGTAAGAAGTACTTCTTGTTCCATTATGGTATTATTCACTTTTTCATAACCTCGACCACTGCTATGTATGGCAATTGTATTAGTTTGCTTTTGTTTGTATGCTTCTTCATTAAAATATGGTTCTGTGCTTGTAGTGTGATTCCATTCACCTCCGCTGATACTTAAGAAGTTCTTTCTGTTGATATTTCGCTTATTGAGAAGTCTTTTTTGTAATTTAGTTATCAGTTTTGTTAGTGGTTTCATTTTGTTTAACAGTAAAATAAATACATTTATTTTGAGAAGAATTGCACTGTCCATCAATGCTTCTAAGATTAATTTCCTAAAATAGGTTTTAAGCTTTGAACCTGATTTCTCTCCTGTTTTTATAAGATTTTGAAGGACTTTGTGACGGTATATTTTGGCTAAAATACTTTTCTTGGTATGCTTACTTTGCACTATATTAAAATTTGAAGAAGTAGTTTTATCTGTACAGCTGATTTTCTGTTAATTGTTTTTTGGTTTGTTTTACATTTTGATAGAGGAAGCGAAGTTGTTGTACTTGAAACTTCTTGTGTTTCACTAAATGATTGTATTAGCTGTTTTGTTTCAACTTTTTTTACAAATTCTGCTAGAGATGGATGCTTATGTTGGACACTTTTATTTTCATTTGCTCTACTTTTGCGTTGCTTTCTATGGACTTGACTTTTGGTAGGCATTCTTTAGGGTCTGTTGAAAAAAATAAAGAAGATATGGGTTGGGGTGTTCTGGAATGTATGTGTGCTGTGTGCATGAGTGTTTGAGTAAGATGATAAAGATGTATGTAATGGTGTGTGATTGTGCATTGGGAACTAAAACTAGTAGGGATAGGTATTCTTGAATTTATGTGTTACTAAACTGGGGTTCAGATGACAAAAAAAAGTAAGCTAGTGGTGTGGAAAAGTACAAATAGTAAGTCTAATGTATACAATTAAAACAGTTGTTTGTTCTATAATATGAACATTTTAGTGGTTCAGTTGGGTAATTTGTGTGTCCAAAAATAGAAATTTGTGGGCCATTCCGGCTGTAAATCGTTGTTTAACACATGGACATTTTTGGACAAAATGGTACAAAATCTCTATTTTTAGAAACCGAAATAGCTCGTATTAATGTTATAGTATATTTGATTAATAATACAAATATTATGGTGATATTTTACTTACTTTTTTTAAAATTAACAGGTAACTTCTTAGTTTTTCTTTCTTCTTCGAATTCGGCTGCTTCTTTTCAGGAAACTGGTCTTCACTGCAATTGTAAAAGCTTCAAATTAGTAACTTTGTTTGTATATAGCACTGTTTTTAATTTAGATATTGATTTTTTTAATTGAAATCCTCAGTGCCTTCTGTAAAACCATTAAACTAATTTATTTACATAAGATACATTGCATCAGTTCAGTACATATGATATGTTCTTAATGAACAAATTGTATTGAATGACTAACTGTAGCAAAAAAAAAATATCTTTACTATGTCTTGTGAAATTTATAATATATTAGTGAATACCACTATTTCTGTAAGTAAACTGTTCTAGGTAATAGTGCCTCAATGTCATGTCTAATTTAAAGTAATTAAGTAAATAAATAAATAAAAACAAAAAATATGAAATGGTATAAGTATTTTTATAAAGGTTTAAACATAGATTATGTTTGCATGCAATTTTCTTTGAATATATGCAGTCTATATATTTCATTTAAAAAATGTTAGTTTAACATGATTTGAGTGTGTGTGTATAAAGAAAGTAAATAGTATAAAGGTTTATAAGTGATAGTTGATTTTAGGAAAGTGAAAAAAGTACAGTAAATTCATTTTACAGATTTTACAAGGTAAAAGTCTGTTTGAAAATGTGTTCATCTACTATACAGAAAATATGCATACCTGAAGTTTGTGTTCATGCATATGGATATGCATGGAGCTGCAAGTAGAAATCTTGAAGACTTGTACAGTATTTCTGGTAGATGGTGCTTGCCAATGATATGACACTTGTACTCAGAGAGATTCAGAGTACATTTGCAGTGCTGATCTATGATGATGCAGTTAGATGTAGAGGTCTTGAATGTGATTGGTGCATGGTCATGTGATTTTTGAGGTACATCCAATGAGGGAATGGCAGAGAGAGTGTAGTGGAAATGGTAGAATGGCTGTTCATGTTACGATATGTCCGCGGACATGGCGGTAGTTCGCGGACATCGGGAGTTACATCCAGGGATTTTTGGGTTCAGAAGTCATGCAAATGAGAATAAGCACTGAAAGGGATTGGTCAGGATTGTTTGGTGGGTGTTTTGTTGCCAGGAGAGATTTTCTCAGATACTCTTTTTGCTGAGAGAACAAAAGATAGCTATGACTGTGTGTTTCAGAAAACAGATTGTTTGGATTTTAGGAGATTCGTGGATACATTGGTTGAAGGTGCATGCAAAAAGCTGTGTAGTAGCTGTAGATCTTGGATTCCCACATGTGGAAGTACACTGGCATGGAGTACGAGGAATGAAGTGGTTGGACTTGCTACCTCTCTGTGCTACTTTGGAGACAGAGCAACATCCAGACATAATTGGAATTCATTGTGGAGGGAACAGTTTAGGACATGTGACTGGAATTTTTTTTTGCAATTTGCTATGAAAGAAGGACTTAGGAAGGTTATGGACATGTTTCCTAATTCTCAAGTGATATTTTCACGGATTGCGCAGAGACAAATGTGGCTTTGTTCTTCTTCATGTGGTACACAAATGGAAAAAGCAAGGTGCAATGTTAATAAGGCTGTTTGTGCCTTTCTCAGAGATTTTGGCATGTCTTCTTTTCACAAAGAAAATATTATGTTTTGTAGTACATACATTTTTCGCAGAGATTGAGTCCATCTTACTTATGCTAGCAATCAGATTTTTCTGAGAAATGTACAAAATGCATTGCAACCTTTTTTGGAATTACAACAACGATTTTGAAGTAGATGTTGAGCATTTACAATTTTTGACTTACAAACACCACCCAAAGGCTCTTTTCAGAGCCACCACTTCTTTCCAGAGAAAATTACAATGTTTGTGATGGAGTAGCAACCCAATTTTTTTAAAGTTCGTGAACTGTCCGCGGACTTCTAAAAAATACAAAGAGCCCTGCTTCATTTATTTTCACTTCTATTTTTTAACTGGGAAAGGCGGCTCTGAAAAGAGCCTTATTTTTTTGATTTTTGTAATTTTGTATTTTTTTTGGTTTTTCAGACACGACAAACTAGGAGAGGAGGGTAAAGGAGGGTAAAGGGGGGACACCAACCACAGGGATAAGAAAGGGCGAGCTGAGAGAGGAAGATGTAGAGTGGGTTTTATTTGGGTAGTGAGCAGGTCTTCTCGTGCTCTGAGACGATAGTCTCAAAAGCACTCCGAAGTCACTCCCCCTGCAGAGTACTGTGTCACAGTACATACATACAACTGTGACCCTTGAAAGGTAAGGGTAATCAGCATTCTGTATGGCCTGTGAGGCAGCTTGAGGAAGACGCTGTCCCACAGAGGTGGTCCTTGTGGTGACAGGATCAGAAACAGAGGATGAAGTAGAGGAAATCAACCTGCTACGTTCTTTGCAAGGTACAACCCTGCGAATAGCCCCAGAGTAAAATGTCCTCAGGTGTTGCTTCATAGTAGTGGTCCCATAGCTGTACTTACCGTGCTTCCCGCGACTGAGTATCATTTTGCACTCATTGCAGGTAACACGGTTCGCACGAGCCTTAGGAACATTACCATGAATGGTAAGTAACCGCCACACCCAAGACTCACGCCTAGTGCGGGTAGTAGGGTTTTCCTCTACCTCATTCTTATCATCCTCTTCTTCCTCCTCCGCATCCTCACTCCTGTTCCCCTCTTCAGGCCCTTGGGGAGGTGGTGGTGGAGGGGGTGGGGGTGGTGCTGAAGCTGGTGCAGCACCAAGTGGCAGTTCAGCAGCCAAGGATGCCATCTCGATAATGGTGTAGTCTGCAGGTGGCAGCAAAAATCACTGTGTTCTGAAGAATAGCCAGAAACACAATGGGAATAAGCTCTTGGGCGTGGTCTTTTATAGGAGTGCTTGTGCGCGGTTCGCAGACATGCGCACTGTCCGCGGACAGATCGAACACAAAAAAAGGATCGGAAAATTTCAAAAGGTATATAGAAACTCAAGATTGCTATGTGGGACTTGTGCCATGGTGAGATTTTATTGAAAAATATTATGGATTAACTGAAAATGTACTTTTAAATTGTTCGGGGACACGAACAGTGTCCGCATTTCAGGACACACGATGAGTGTGGGCGCGGTCATATGATCTGTTTGCGAACTAGTCTGCGAAGGATGTGCCTGTCCGCAGGACACCAAGTGCACGGAGATTGGTTAGCGCATGCGCATTGATGTCCTACGGACACTGTTCGGGTTCTGAAGTAATTAAAAGTGCGTCACACGTGAAACGAACATTTCAGGACACCGCGTGTGTTCTTAGGACAGTTTAAACTTGGTAGCGAACAGTAAGGATAGATATAGTGTTCTTCAGGACACGTGTAATTTAGTTTATGTACGAACATTTCAGGACACCAATTGTGTTCTTAGAACAGTTTCAATTGGGTAGCGAACACTACGAACAGGTATAGTGTTCTGCAGGACACCTCCATTTTCGTTTACGTACGAACATTTCAGGACACCAATAGCGTTCTTAGAACAGTTTGAACTTGCTAGCGAACAGTACCGGACAGGTATAGTGTTCTTTAGGACACTTTAATTTTTGTTTGTTTACGAACAATTCAGGACACCTCGTGTGTTCTTAGTACAGTTTCATGTTGCTAGCGAACACTACGAACAGTTGTACTGTTGTCAGGACACATCATTTTCGTTTATTTACGAACATTTCAGGACACCAATTGTGTTCTTAGGACCGTTTTAAGTTGATAGCGAACATTACGGACAGATATAGTGTTCTTTAGAACACTTTAATTTTTGTTTCTTCACGAACATATCAGGACACCACGTGTGTTCTTAGAACAGTTTCAACTTGCTAGCGAACAGTACGAACAGGTGTGGTGTTCTTCAGGACACCTCCATTTTTGTTTATATACGAACATTTCAGAACACTTGCACTGTCCGCGGACACTTTTATTGTTTTTTTTTAAAAAAAACGGAAACTATTCACAATACAATATAAAAATTAAACTTTATTTTACATATATTAATAATTTATGACAGAGAAGGTGAGGCAGAAACAGAAACAAAAACATGAGAATTTGGGGTTTCAACATGATTGGTATTAGGTGAAGAAGGGATGGAAATCTCATCAAAACGTTTTGGTTTATGGAGAGGGTTTGGGGATAATTGACTAGGATATGGTGAGGAGGGACAAGTACATGTGGGGCAATGGTACGAGGTTTTTGGTTTGAAATGATTTTCTACAAAAGTTTTTAAATTATTAAAATTAGCCAACAATACATCCATTTTTCTTCTATATTGTGAAGACTGTTATCCATAACAGGGTTTTCTGAAGTTTTTTCTATGTTGGTATGCTCTGTACAAAAAAATAATATATATGTTAAATGTATATAAAAAAAATAATAAATAAATGGTTTATATTATAAAGTGTTTACCATTAGTGTCACTATCTTGTGACATTTCTTCATGTGGGAAATTGTCCTCTAGCCATTCCAGAGTACTAGACATTTCTGTGAGAAAAAAAAAAGATAATATATTTTTTAATCTAATACAGAAAGTTTATAAATATATGAGTAAAATGAAGTACACTTACTATTTCTGGTAAGATAAGTCCTATGTATTCAGTGGGTCTGGTCTTGTTCTCAGTTCTGTTGTGTCTGTGAGGTAATTATGTTGGAAGCCAATTTATCTTCTTGTGGTATATTCTATTTCAGAACATATTGTATTTAAATGAATGGTTAATGTGTTACATATATGGGTTACATTTCTTATGTATTACTAGATATAATGTGTTTGTGTGCTGCTTTTTGAATTTGTTAAATGTTCCTATATTATGATATAACAATCAAACATACCCCACCACCCCCCCCCCCACAGTTTTTAGGTAGTGGTACTGTTCTCCGAGCATGTCCGCGAACATTAAATACGTTCACGGACATCAAGTTCATAAGAAGAGATCTAGTCAGTTCCATATGACATGTATATAAAGTCAAAGTCATTATTGTTAAGTTGTGCTACTAAAAAACTATGAAATTCAGTGAAAAAACTTTGTTAAAGGGACGTTATGGTTAAATTGCGCTACTAAAAACCTATGAAATTCAGTGAAAAAAACGTTGTTAAAGGGACGTTATGGTTAAGTTGCGCTACTAAAAACCTATGAAATTCAGTGAAAAAACTTTGTTAAAGGGACGTTATGGTTCCAAGTAAAACCGAAAAACCCTTGAAATTCGCCAGTTATGGTAAGCTAAGCAACCATAACTCGCGCCACCACCGTGCACTGCTAAGACTAACACCCAGGACATCAAATATGACATCACAAATGTCATTGATGACATCAGTGATTACATCACATGTCTGGCTCACTATTTTTTCTTTTGCTGACATATCTAGGCCACATGGTTTTCTTCAGTAACAGTCAGAAACTAAGAATTTTATTTTATTTGTAGACATATCCTTCTAGTAGGTTCTTACAGCAATTCCCTTAGAGTACAGTCACATCATATGAAACATATACATATGGGAAAACGCAAGCTTGAAAGACAGCAATCCTTTTTGTGCATAAAGATAATCACTAGACTTATGAGCACTTTCTGATAGTTCTGTTGTTTTTTTTTATGGCTGTACTTTCCCCGTATATGGTCATATTTGTATACATTGTACTCACACTACTTTCCTTAGGGTCCAATCACATCAAGTGATACATATACATAGGGTAAATAGCAGCTTTGAAACAGAGCAATCATTTATTTGCATGAAACTAATCAGTTAAGTTATGAATTGTTTCTGCTACTACTTGTGCTTTTTTGATAACTTCACTTTCCCTGTATATACCCATATTGGTATGTGTTCTTGTGTCTTTGTGTTTTGTCTATAGTAATGCAATTATGTAATACATGGGTTTTATTAGCTACTTATTACATATTTCACAGTACACAAAAATCTATTAAGAAAACAATTATCATTTCATTATTCAACATATTAACATTACGAATATCATACCTTCATCTTGTACTCTGCACACAATGTTATGTTTCTGTATGAGTAGCTTAGTATTCTAGATAGAACCCCATAATAGGATGCTATTTATATCAATGCATCGTTCAGTGCACTTATTAGGGTATATTTCTTGCAATGATTCTTGACACTTTTTTCGCAACATAATAAGAATCCCTTCTACACATATTTCATGAGAAGTACATACACATGTGATGTCATCAGTGATGTCATCAATGACATTTGTGATGTCATCTTTGATGTCCTGGGTGTTAGTCTTAGCAGTGCACGGTGGTGGCGCGAGTTATGGTTGCTTAGCTTACCATAACTGGCGAATTTCAAGGGTTTTTCGGTTTTACTTGGAACCATGACGTCCCTTTAACAAAGTTTTTTCACTGAATTTCATAGGTGTTTAGTAGCGCAACTTAACCATAACGTCCCTTTAACAACGTTTTTTTCACTGAATATATATATATATATATTCAGTAAAACATTTGTTAAAGGGATGTTATGGTTAAGTTGCTCTACTAAAAACCTATGAAATTCAGTGAAAAAACTTTCTTAAAGGGACGTTATGGTTCCAAGTAAAACTTAAAAACCCCTGAAATTTGCCAGTTATGGTAAGCTAAGCAACTATAACTCGTGCCACCACCGTGCACTGCTAAGAATAACACCCAGGACATCAAAGATGACATCACAAATGTCCTTGATGACATCACTGATGACATCACATGTCTGGCTCCCTCTTTTTTTCCTTTACTGACATATCTAGGCCACATGGTTTTCTTCAGTAACAGTCAGGAACTAAAAATTGTAAACATACTATATTTGTAGACTTATCCTTCAAGTAGGTTCTTACAGTAATTCCCTTAGAGTCCAGTCACATCATATGAAACATATACTTAGGGGAAGACACACACTTGAAAGACAGCAATCCTTTATGTGCATGAAGATAATCAATAGCCTTATCAGCACTTTCTGATAGTTCTGTAGTTTTTTATGGCTGTACTTTCACTGGATATGCTCATATTTGTATACATTGAACTCACACTACTTTCCTTAGGGTTCAGTCACATCATGTGATACATATACATAGGGTAATTAGCAGCTTTGAAACAGAGCAATCATTTATTTGCATGAAAATAATCAGTTAGGTTATGAATTGTTTCTGCTACTACTTCTGCTTTTTTGCTTACTTCACTTTCTAGTCTCTGTGTTTTGTCTGTAGTAATGCAATTATATAATACATGGGTTTTATTAGCTACTTATTACATATTTCACAGTACACAAAACTCTAATAAGAAAACATTTATCATTTCATTATTCAACATATCAACATTATGAATATTATACCTTCATCATGTATGCTGCATGCAATGCTATGTTTCTGCATGAGTAGCTTAGCATACTAGATAGAACCTCATAATAGAATGCTATTTATATCAATGCATTATTTAATTCACTAATTAGCTTATGATATTTATTGCAATGATCCTTGACACTTTTTTCTCAACATTATATTAAGAATCCCTTGTTCAGAAATTTCATGAAAAGTAAATACTCATGTGATGTCATCAGTGATCATCAATGACATTTGTGATGTCATCTTTGATGTCCTGGGTGTTAGTCTTAGCAGTGCACGGTGGTGGCGCGAGTTATGGTTGCTTAGCTTACCATAACTGGCAAATTTCAGGGGGTTTTCGGTTTTACTTGGAACCATAACATCCCTTCAACAAAGTTTTTTCACTGAATTTCATAGGTTTTTAGTAGCACAACTTAACCATAACGTCCCTTTAACAAAGTTTTTTTTACTGAATTTCATAGGTGTTTAGTTGCGCAACTTAACCATAACCTCGCTTTAACAAACTTTTTTCATTAGCACGCAGACAATATACAAAGATGGAGTGTAAAAAGCAACTTCTCAATTTATGCTCGTTCACAGTGAAGGTCAGCTGCTTCCATTTTTTGCTCGCGGGCCGGAGTGGCCCATGACTCGCACTATAAGGTTCTATTGTTTTTTTACCTTGACAGACAGGGATCGTGCCAAAAGACTTCTTTTGAAGTAGGGGTGCAGTAACGTAAGAGACGATAAGGATGAAATTTCTGAAACAAAACCTCTTTTATATATTATATCACTATGAGAAGGATTGTTGGCACAGACAGAGTCGTATTTAGGGACTGCATTACGCGTAGACAATGGAAAATGCCAATATAATGTAAGTAACCTTTTAGATTATTTTATACAGGAATATAATGACAATAGCGTGGCATTAAAGCCCGGTTAAATTGTACTTGTTCGTTCAATGTGGCATATTGTTTTGTATCGCACACTATGACCGTCGAAGTGGTCCCCTGATGCTCAGAAGGCTCTGAAAAAGGCAGAGGAGAGAGGGTCTGTTAGTAGGAATAAGTTAACATACTCCGTTGCACTATCCTCGCTAGCAAATAGTTTCACGCCCTAATAAATAAAATTAATATTTTTAATGAAGATCGGCTGGTGAGACTAATTTATGTGTTTAAAACAGGTACATCCTTCCCTACTGTCAATGCCACGATTTTCAGACCCCGGCCGATGGATTTTTTATTTGCCAGGTGCAGCTCCTAGTAAACAACTACATGACCCTCACCATTTTACGGAACAATCGCCAAAGACCAATATGCCCTTACGCGGTACTAGCGGCTAGAAGCAACATATCAACCGTTATGGTGGTCTAATGCCTCATTGTTGGAACAGCCTTCCGATTATCAGTGCGACCACAGTCCTTCTTTTATCATAAACCAACACCCTGTGTAGCACAAAGGACAAGCGCGTGACTCAAGATGAACTTTTGCGGATCGACAGCAAAGACAAATGCAAATCGCTGAATATTCTCTAAACATTTGATGTCAAATAAATGTACTTTCCGAAATGTACAATCTTGCTGTTTGCTTTTAAATCACAGTTTCATATTCCGAATTATGGCGCGCTGTGTTGTGAGATGATCTGTGTTGTTTTCCGGATTCTATATGAAGTCGCGTAGGAGCGGTGTTGGCAACTCCTTAGTAAGAAAAGTAGCTATTGGCCGTCATAAAAGTAGCTAGAAGTAGCTAAATGACGTCATAACCTAATTTGCATAATTCGCCAGGTACATGATGGGTGATTGCCGAGGGCATGGTTGTTATAGCCTCTCATTGAGCTCACCCCTTTTTTGTAATGAAAGTCGCGAATGCACAGATGCAAACTCATTACATCCATATGCATACATTCACATGCAAATGCAGTGGTATTTAAATAAACCCCACAATGATTAGGTTGTTCTGTTGTCGCTTCTTAAACGTGTACTGCCATTTTTAATATGCTAGTATTTTATAATCCATAATGCCTCTTTGTTGGAACAGCCTTCCGATTATCAGTGCGCCCATAGTGCTTCTTTTATCATAAACCAGCACCCTGTGTAGCGCAAAGGAACCGCGCGTGACTCAAGATGAACTTTTGCGGATCGACAGCAAAGACAAATGCAAATCGCTGAATATTCTCTAAACATTTGATATCAAATAAATGTACTTTACGAAATGTACAATGTTGCTGTTTGCTTTTAAATCACAGTTTCATATTCCGAATTGTGGCGCGCTGTGTTGTGAGATGATGTGTGTTGTTTTCCGGGTACTGTGTAAAGTCGCGTAGGACTGGAGACGACTGGGCGCGTTTGGCTACGCACCCTGTAAGGTGACGGAGAGAGACAGGGAATATGAATGCTTTGATAATGTCAGGCTTAGGGGCGGGAGATATGATTTAGTGTCGCAAAAGCAGGTCAGCCAGGTCGATGGGGCAAGTGATAGGATTATCACATAATGTTGGCGCACAGCAGCCTGATTTATCGTTTGTTTAGTGGACAAAAAGTCGGGTAAGGCCCATAGGAAATTGTAATGTCAGCGGACATAAGGAGGGTTGAACACTTTCAAACTGACAACGAACAATACGGACAGCATTCTCAGAACACCCCGATTTTGTTTAATTGCAAACATTTCAGTACAGCGTGAGTGTTCTTGGAACACATTCAACTTGCCAGAGTACAATACGGACAGCGTCCTCAGGACACCCCCATTTTGTTTATGTACAAACATTTAAGGACACCGCAAGTATTCTTAGCTCAATTCTAGCTTGCTTGCGAACAAAACAGACACATACTCCGTCCTCAGAACACCCCACCATTTAGTTTATACAGAAAATTTCAGAACAGCCGTGTTGTCCGCAGACAAATCGAACACAACAAAAGCATCTAGCACATAAAAAAAACAGAACATTGAACCTATCTCATACTCCCCCACCCTCCCCAAACACTCTTACACACCAACACACTCCACTAAATACAATTTTTAATCCAAGTTTCACCGCGCTGTCCGCGGTTGTTGGCGAATGCAAGATGGCGGGCGCCACAAAAAATCTGATGCGCTTCACACACCACACCATCCAATCAGCGAACACATTGCATGTCCGCGGACATCACGCAAGCCACTTGGCCAATCGGGGCGCTGTCCGTGGAGCGAACAGGGAAGTCCGTCCGCGGAGCGAACGGAGATATCACTAATTTTTTTGCCTTACATTTTGGTCATTTTAAAAAAAACTAATGGACGGATTTACACCAAATTTGCAAAAGCACGCTTTCAGGACCAAGCCCCCACTCCTGCTGCAAATTTGGTATAAATCCGTCCAGCGGTTTGGGCTGTAGGCGTGCGCAAAGTTTTTTCCAATTATGTCTATGGGAAAAAACAAAAGTTTTGGGACCCCCCTATAAATTTGCCCCCCCCCCCGGTCCAAACGTCTCCAAACTTTGGAAAAAAAATCAGTGGGCCATATATTTTTTCTGCAAAGTTTGGTGAGGATTTGTCCAGAGGGAGCGAAGTTATAAGCCACCCAAAAAATGCTCTTCCTATGGAAACACCAACTTAACCATAACTACATGGACGCTACTGTGTCCATGATATATATATATATATATATATATATATATATATATATATATATATATATATATATATATATATATATATATATATATATTATTTTAATGTAAGGGTGTAATTTTAAACAGAAATTGCTTTTGGATCCAGTTCCTGGGATGGACCAGTGCGGGAGGATCACCTGGGTGAGGGGTCTTCGGGGACTGAGAGTGGGACACCGGATGGTGATATGACTATCCCCTTCCTTGTAACACTTTTACCCCATCCTACCAGTAGGATATTTAGGTACTCTACACCACCTCTTTTACACCACAAACACTTTCTCACTGACAGCTTGCACTGAGGGAAAACAGACAAACACCCCGAGCCGTATACCTGACATGTCCCAATACTATGGTCGGGCGAGGTCAGGTAATTATCGGCAATCACTCACACCTGACTTCTATTACACTTCCCCACATGGATAAAGGCAGAGCATGAGAGCACACTTTGAGCGAGGTAAAGCACACAAGGAAGCAGCGGTTCCAAGATGGAAGTTTAACAAGAAGGGAAAGATGGCGAGACAGTAGGGGATTCAAAGGAGGGAGGTTCTCTTGACCTTTTTGACAAGGAACCGTTACTTTAATGAACCCTCGAGAATGGAAAGTGTAAGACCAGGAAAGCAGGCTGAAGAAGCCTACATTGTGTGTCGGAGATACCCGGGGCCTGACCGCACCAAGAATCAAGGTGAGAAGAATTACCAGCCACTGTGGTACTGCCCTTTGCTCCAAAAACAAAGCAGTGTCAGTGAAAACAGCACAGCCAGTGAGTTGGGGAGACAGATACAAGACTGGTCTGTGTTGAAGCCAAGGTTGCAAGCAACAACATTGTATGGCGAGCGCTGGAACAAACATTGTTAAATTGCATTTGATAAGAAATGCAAGTGAAGTTAAACTGCTGATGAGTTATTGAACTTTAAAGTAAGCTACAATACCTCTAACAGAGTGGTCCAGCACCATGTGGGAGCGCAATCAAAGCTCTCTGTAAGGTATCCATCTGAGGAAAACAAAAGTAGATACATTTGATCCGAGCCCGGCAGAGGGAGATCATTTGAAAGTAAACAAATAAAGGTGAATCAAATTGGTCCTACCACAGGTCACTCAAAATCCAGCGCACATTCGAAAATCTTTGATTTTGATGAAATAGAGTATGTTTGGAAAAATGCACAAATGTGGTCCGAGCATGGCAGGTGGAGAACAATTTTTCAAGATTTTGTGTTAAAGTGGGTCTGAGCCTGGCGGAGGGAGACCCAGGGTTAATCGAAAATCACTCAAGATGTTTTACATGAGAATCCTGAAGAGAAAGGAACTTTTGAATGTTTATTTGTCGTATCAGGCCCTCTGAAGTAAGAGACTTTGAATGGCCAAGAGGATTTGGTACAGAAGACCCTCATACTGAGATTTTAACTGCATCCTCGTGCTGGCGAAGCCAGCGACTGTGCTATCCTCGAGTGTGCCACCTTGTCCCATCCTGAAAAAATGGGGAAGGGAAGCCAACAGCTTGTATATATCCGGACATATAATTTCTTGAACACTTCTCTATTACATAACATTTTTTCACACACTATTTATATTTAGAAGTGAGGATTGGCAATAGGTTTATTAGTATAGGCCTTTTTATTTTGACAAGACACCACTAGGACTGTGTTAGTATTATTCGATGGCCGTAGCTTGCTCCCATCTTTAGATTTAGGATTAGATAGGCATCCTTTAAGTCCAATTGAAGTTCAATAAACACCAATGAACTGTGATCACTTGTGTCGGACTTACTGTTTGATACCATGTCTTCCTTACACAATTATGACAGTCAACAAGTGCGTGTACATCCTGACCACATGACATCTCATATTTCCCTCTTAGTTCCCAGTTTGCTCAAATGGTTAATCACTGCATGTGGGATTGGCTATAACATCCACCAGGCTCCCTCAACCACCCATATACTGCACCTTCTGAGGTCAATAGATGAATAGTAACCTGCATTACTGGAAATGTGTGAATGCTCTCAATAGCTATCAATGGATGGTCCAGCCTGCCTGTTACTGAGTCACCAGGTAAAGGGCTGATCAAAAAAGGGTGAACGTTTCGGGCTTATTGGCCTGGTCCACAACCCTCACCTCTTCTCAATTCTCTTTCAAGATTACGACTGAGAAAATCTTCCATGTTTATCAATGACATTTGTGATGCCATATTTGTCATCTTTGATGTCATTGGTGTTAGTACTTGCAGTGCACAGTGGTAGTGCGAGTTATGGTTGCGTACCGTACCATACCTTGCAAATTTGTGGGGTTTTTAGGTTTTTAACTGTAACCATAATGTCCTTTAACAACATTTTTCCATTGAATTTCATAGGTTTTTAGGTTTTTTAGTAGTGCATTTAACCATAACGTCCTGTTAACAAGGTTTTTTGTTAGTGAATTTCATTGTTTTTTAGCAGGATACCCTTAGTTTGAAATGAAGAACTGTGCAACATAGTGAAACTGCTGGCACCACGTAAATGTGTACAGCAGTTGCAGACTGTGCGTCTGTTTGCAGAGATTGCATGGCATCCAAACTGCTGAGGAAGGGTGGTGCTCTCTTACCTAGTGGTACCAATCACCAAACGCAAAGAACATATACAAACCGCACCATGTGCAAGAATTGCAAGTGAAAAAAGTGTAGGTTTGCAAATTGTGTAATTATGAAGCAAACAGGACAAAGACATAGGCAGTCCACCAGAACAGAATACATGAACAACAGAAGTGATGTCTGTTTTCAACAATGTACGGCAATGCTACTGTAAATGGGAACAAAGAATGAAGTGCCACAGTAACGAGTGGAAAGTGCTAAGACCTCAACATCATTACAATGTAGTATGGGCACTAAACTTTATGCAATAATTACACATCTGCTGCAGTTTGCAATAGAACATAACCATAATATGTTTTTGTGTGAAGCAGCAATAGCAAGCACCTTAGAGTGGTAGGACGAAAATGTCCCTCATGACGCAGTTTCTATAGTAACCCCATTGGTACGCACAGTACAGTAAACCGTAAATGATGTAATATATGTTGCTGCATGTACACTAAACACATTCTCTTTTCGGTAAGAGAACATATTGCAAAGGAAAGCATAAGTACAAGTGGCAATCCTTGCACAACAACATATGGGCATAGGAAAGGAAAGAACCTCTGTGCATAGGGAAATGGACAGCCTGGAGATGAAAGTGGAAAAAGTAGTGAACAAATGGACCGCCGTAAAGTTTGCGTACAAGGATATATTTTGAACAAAATAAAACAGCAGTGGCACACTTGCACGTGTACTCCTTCCCCATGTCATAGGCCACCATCTCCTCAATAACCATGTCCCTATTTCGCCACAATAAGTAGTGTTTTCTGATACCCATTCCCTTTCCCAATAATGCGAATGATTGTGTACAAGTAAACGGTAATATTGTAAAAGTTGCTGAGGGTTTCTGTGGTTTTTTTTGTCTCCTGAAATGGGGTTTTGACTCAGCGGCACACAGTCCCTGTTGCAAAGACCACAATTGATAAGCAGATAGGTGTCCTATGGACACCGCAGCTGTCCGACCTATCAACAATCACAATGGAGGCATCCGTACGCCGCCAGCAAGGTCTGCATGTCTGCATGTTGTCCACCACCTATCAATGCCTGTGGGAGTGGCCGTTTGTGCGTAGTGCAAGTACAAGCATGTGTATGTGTTCCTGTGTTTCCTAGTAACAGCGCCACTCTGCTGCATATGCAAATGAACTTTAATGTGCTGGAGTCGCCCACCCACTTCCTACAAGTAGCTATACACATGAACATTTCACCTGCTATGCACTATAAACATCCAACATCTCCCAAAATGGTTTGCGCACGTGTGTCGCACTATTATTCAGTACATAAGTGGCAGCAGTGTGCATAGGACACTTCTCATGCGCACAACGTATTACGGCCAAAATGCATTCTGCGGACAGTCATACAAAAGGAGAACAGTGGCGACGGCAGCATATGTCCTCACCAATGCTGCATGTAGGCCCTTATTTCGGGAACACCATCTGGACCCTTGGACAGCGGAAAAGTTCAGTGTGTTTCAATGTTATGCACATTGCACATATATATATATATCTTTTTAAAAAATGCAGGCCTGTTTGCTCTGACCAGACGTGAAAAGCGGGACCCGCTAGCAGGCCAGGATGCTAACAACGGGCCTGTCATTAACGCCCCTATGGGGCTCAAATGGGAATGGGAATTGATTTTTACCGGGTCCAAGAAAAGGGCAATTACCGGGTCCACCAAGGTCGGCATAACGTAGTTATTGCCCTTTTCTTGGACCCAGTAAAAAATCATTACCGGCGGCAGCCGTGCCCTTAATAAGGGCACGGCTACCCCCAGGGTCGTAATGAGGCCCACTGTCTTCTGGTAAAGAAAACGTTTTGAGGATTCTTTGGATTTTGATGCTGAACACATGTATCTAAAAATAAACATATGAAAACAATTTTATCAAACTGACCATACTCAAATCTCTTTTTCTTTTCACTCATGTGTTCAACCTGTTCTCCCAGCATCTCTATATTCAAGTGCACACAGTTCTTTTTTCAGAAACATATGTTTTCTCTCCATATATTTACTTATAGAGACATTTGGTTATTTCTTTCATTTTGGTCTATAGTATTACCATTTCATTTCAATGGTAATCTTTTTCAATTCCTTCATTTTTTTCAAAATAAAATGATTTCAACAGCAGTTGCTATACCTAGCATCAAGATAAAGACATTCATTCATTGCTTATAACATTTATCCAAAACGTTGCCATATCTTGTACCCTTGTCTAGATATGTGCTCATGATGACCTATGGAATGTAGACAAAGAATGGTATAGTATAGTGCTTTGATAAATTATACCTGCCCGCACTATATCTCAATGTGTTTTGCCACAGAGCATCACACCAATAAAGAGAACTATAATTAGGGTATGTGTTATGAGCCATCAGGTGCCCCCCTACTACAGGCCGAGGGCCAGGGGGCATCACAATTGGATGGGAATTCATTATGGGGCCCAATCAAACCGGAGTCACCTGTGTAGAGTGTGGGAACAAAGACACTTTCTCAAATTGAAGATTGGTTTGGCAAAGATTATACCATGTCTTCCTTACCCCAGATACCAAGGCAATATGTATGCCTTAATTTTAGTTTCTACTTATGCTACCTATGATAATATGGTTCATAGTATACTAATAAACAGTTTCACTGAGTATGTTGGAACCAGATAAAAGAATTTGAATACTTTGCATCCTTCTTCTCCATTAAACATAAGACTTGAAGAAAACCTTCTGAGATTCTGGAAAGTATTGATACCCCAATGCGCACTGGTCTGCACCTTGCCAACAACCAAGTTGATGAACCAAGGGAAGTGTAATGGAGGACTAGATCTAGATGGAAACAGTATGACGTGGGTTCAATGTGATGTTGAAGAGGGAAAATGGGACGATCCCTTCCCCCGATTCTCGCCCAGACCATGGCCTATGACATCACGCCTAAACACACACCGCGGGAGGAGTTCGACCCGCTCACTGCCGCCCCGGACATCAAGGTCCACCGTGGCCACGCCCCGCACACCCAGACCAGCTGTGTGTCATCCCAACCATGTGATGGGACCTTGGGTGAGGCTGAGACTGACCATATGGACCAACTCGATCAGACATCACCCACAAATATCGCCATCATTAGAGATGCCATGACGACATAGCCAGCGGACAAGAACACACGTGCCACCAAGCACATGGATCAGACACACACCAACCTACACGAAGGACAATCTCAGTGCAATGACGTAGAGGACCACACACACTCACATATGCATTGTTGTTATTTTTCACATAGGTCAACTACAGCACCGCAGAAACGCAAGATGCCAGAAGAGCTTGTGTATATGTTTGCAGACGCTTCCTTGCTACTAAAACCATGAAGATGTAGCCCTGTATATGGACTAATGCATAAGAACCCATGTCGCCCCTCGCGACCCCCATATCATTGGCTGTATGCTGCCACCCATGAGCTAGGCCAAGTTGGGCCGCAAACAAGAGTCTCCAGGCCAGAACAGCTCAGACAAAGCTGCAAGATGCTGATCATGCAGAGCAAACCCTGACGAGAGCCTCACAGCCAAGGCCACAAAGTTGCAATTTACACACTGCGCTCCCCGCACCAAGGTTACACCTGGTACTGCTAAACACTCCTCAGAGCTGAAATACAAATCAAATACCCGTAATTCTGCTCCAGCCACGGTCTCCCAACACGTGACCAGGCTGACCTGATACAATGCCAAGCCCCAAGGACCATAGAAGCTCTGGGGTCTCACGTGTGGGACACAGACTGCAACAACAAAGTGACAAGTTAGACACCGACAGCGATGGGAAAGGGACACCCAACAGCCAGTAGTCATACCTGTCCATTGTCTGCCACTGACACATAGTCATACATTTTTGCCAGCACCAGGTAAACCGCAAGCTGGAAACAGCGATGGTCCCAGGCTTGGGGGCTCGCGGGCGAACCAATCAGAATACGAGGGGCTAACTACTGACACCACTATAGTTTAGCCAATCACTAAGTTTTCCCTTGTAACAATTCTTATGTAGCATCTATTAGGGACGACCCAAGCGTACCACCTGACCACTTCTCTACCAATAACCTTTTTCTTCTATACTGGTCTATACTGACCCTACCACTCGGGGAGCCAACCCGAGATAGCGCTAGGTTTAGGGGCTAGTTTTCCCAGGTGACGCACGTATTCGCGTCATCCGGCTAGAAAAAGGGCCTGCAAGCCCACCATGAAGGAGACGTTTTCCTGGGTACCTGTGCTCTGAGAACCTGTCCCTGTCTGTTTTGTGCAATAAACAGCAGTAACTCTTTGCTCTGTGTGTTCCTCATACTCCTTTGGGACACGAGAGGAGTTGGGGCCTCCCCAAACCCAGAGGTCCGCAGACAGCCCTGCCGACCCCCTGGAAATTTCCGCGACAAGTTGGAGGCACTGCTGAGATGATGAGATAGACCACAGCGAGGCCGCTTGCGTCAAGGTGGCCCAGCAACGCGGCCACCTCTGCCGTTGCCACCTTTGGAGGACTGCAGGAGCATCGCGGAACTGCGAGACAACCGGACAGCGCAATCCGGAGATTGGCTGTTGGGAGCCGACTTCAGAAGTGTCCCGCCCGCGGTTGGCGAGTGTCCTAACGTGGTCCAGATGAGGGGAGGTGGCGAGCTGATTGGGAGTGGTGCCCGCAGTCGAGCGGCACCGGCAGGCGAGAGCCCGATGTGAGTATGGCTCACGCAACCAGCAGTGTAATGTTGTGCGGTTTGCGGGAGGAATTGTGAACAGTGTGGCATGTGTTTTTTGCAGTCTGTTCAGAAAAGATTTTGGTCAATGAGCGGCGATCGATGTGTAATGTGTAGTGGGGATCGGAACGAAGACCGTCCCCTCTAGTTTTACAGGCAAGCTGGGTGGGGCTTCGAGCCCCCACACGTGACTGGCAGATCAGGCTGATTGGTCCAGTTCGCGGACACCTGTATAAGGGGGTATGGCATTCCTATGAGTTGGCGTTGTAGATCAATGAATAGATGAGGATTCCTATTAATTGAGTGTTTTAGCTCGGTGAATAGATCAGTATTCCCGCAGGAGGTAGTTAGAGTCTCTCTCAGATTGCGGAAGATAGTTGGCTGGTTAAGTTCCCCTAGTGAGGGAGCGTATCACACGCGAGACAACACAGCGAGTGCAGCTCAATTATAATAACGAAGTGATTAATGAATACTCCACTCCAGGCGTGGAGGGAAGACAGCTGTGGGGATTGTGGGGAATAACATTGTCAAAACTGGTGAGAATTTTTTGTTGTAACTGTACATACCGGTAACACATTGTAGTAGATGGTGACGTCACCCATAGGACTTACATAGGATACTGCTGTCTCCTTCAGCGTAATTGGAGCAGAGGCACGCGATAAAGGAGGGGTGAAGGGGGACAGGCGGCCACGCACAGAGAATGCCGGCACGTCCTCCATCAAAGGGGTCACACTGAGAAGCGGTGCGACCAGTGGGAGGGGGAAGAGACGGGCATACACTTCGCAGGCAGTGAGAACAGAGAGGCAACACCACTACAGCATTTCTGTGCAACACTAACACCACACAGTGATAAAATAGTAAAGCACAGTGTTGAATTCACTCAAGGGATGGATAACATAATTAGGATACCATGGCCAACCAACGGCAGCTTTGACATGTACACTCAACATTAATTTCTAGTATACTTACATAACACATATAAGGGGAAGAACTTAGCAGGCCACCTAGAAGTTTTCGATCTCTGGAGAATTTTTCAGGTGTATGTACCAGGGATGTTCAGCATGCAGGAGGTAAAAAAGGAGAAGGTGAGCGAGGGGGGCGGGTGCAGCGCACCCCAAGCTCCTCCCAGCGTTGAGAGGCAGAAGGATCATATCCAGTTGCAGAGGTAAAAAAGGAAAGTGAGGGAGAGACACCCACAAAGAGGTGAAGAAAAAAACATTGACGTTTGTATCCAGTAAGGGAATTAAGAGAGGTGGCACGACAGCAGTTAACAGCTGCTGAAGGGTACTCAAACCCTGCATACAGCCCACCGCCATACGCACCAGCAGACAACTACCCCAAGGGACTGGGTGCGGGGAGTGCAGTAGACACAAAACCGGCACAGGTAAGCTGCGGGAGCATAAAAAATGCACAAATAGATTTGGCAAGTATAGGGCCAGATGAATGGATAGCAGTGCAGGTGTTACTGAAGCTTCGGGGGACGTTAACAGGAGAAGAGGAATAAGTGGTAAAAAGGGTAGGTAAGGAGGAGATAGGGCACACGCAGGGAGGGTGAGAGGTAAGTACAAGGGAAGTGGGAAGCATGACAAGGGAAAAAAAGGCAGTTTTGGAGGCGAAATTAGCAGAGCTGAGGGAGGCGCGGAGGGTGTTGATAAGACAGCTCGAGCAGGAGGAGCGGGAGAGAAAGGTGAAGAGGAAAGAAGGTGAGGAGGCACGAGCGGGGTTAAACCAGCAAGTGGAAAAAAGAAGGAAACGGGAAGAGGACCACATAAGGGGGATGGCAGAAAGAGTAGCACGGATGGAGCAGCGGGAGATCAGGAGGAAAGAAGAGGAACGAGAAGAGAATGACAGGGAGATGACACTATGGAAGAGGAAGATTATATCAGAAAGGGAGAATAATAGAGAGTATATTGGCAAAGGAGGAAGGGATATGGAACGACAAGGATAGAGACGCAATGGTACTAGAACAGGTAAGTGACGCGATAATGAACAAACTTTACAGGGCAAGAACGGGTTAGAAGATGAAGGAAACAAACAAAGCAATACAGGGCTAAGAGGAACAAGCCAAACACATGGGGTTAAGACACATGCTTGTGACAATAAGGAGGTAACGATGACACAAGTACAGGGAGACACAGAGAAGACAGAGTACCTGTGCTCCGAGAACCTGTCCCTGTCTGTTTTGTGCAATAAACAGCAGTAACTCTTTACTCTTGTGTGTGCCTCATACTCCTTTGGGAAGCAGGAGGAGTTGGAGCCTCCCCAACCCCGGAGGTCCGCGGACGGCCCTGCCGACCCCCGGGAAATTACACCAAAAATGTGTAACGCTATAAACCTTCTCAATGAAAGAAACGTGCATTAAACGTGGGACTTGGTGTACGTCATGTTGTTAAGGTGTTCCTTGAACATTGACCATTTTTGTCTTAGCTCCCGGAAGGAATATTCCTGTTCCTTTCATCCACATGGACAGTTTACCCACATTGCCTGCTTAATTTCTCCTTTACTTTCTACATTGTTCTGATATCACACTAGCCCACTCTTAGGACATTCAAATGCTTTGCTTACCTGTCATTGAGGCCCCTTCATGCGGCTGAAGGACCATAATTCAGCTGTTCGTGGAAGAGATATGTATAAAAGGGTACCACATGACCAACGTCATTTGGCTTCCTCTTTAAACGAAATGCAAACGTTTTCCCATGCTCCTATATAAACAGTGAGTGTTCACACCGGCCAAGAGTACATGAAATCGGGAAAGAAGTATGCAAATGCTTCACTGGTAGAGAACAGCCAAAGAACACCTTGTAGGGCTGTAGGTCTGTGTTGCTTCCATTGTGGTCCTGCCTGGCAGACATTTTGTGGAAAGCCGCATGCATGAAATAATTCATTTAAGCACATTTTCTTTTTTAAATGCCTGTCTATATTGACAACTCTGATATGTCTGGCTGCGTTGCTTCAATTCATGCCGTGTTTTTAAGTATGTCTAAAAATAAAATGCCCATCACCTGTAAAACTGATGTTTATCCAAAATCCACTCATCAAAAAACAATCAAGCGCATTGAATTTCAATCAGTTAAAAATGGATGCTGTCAATCTCCATGAAGTCTGGAGTCTTGTTTGCACATGTGCATTTATATTCACCCTGCAGGATGCTATAAGTGACACCCACGCATGTGCCAGTCTGTTATTCACAGAAATCTCCAAATATGGCATGTTTGATTTTGTTTTTCACACGGGTACTTGATTGAATGTCAGAACTGCGCACACTATGGAAATAATTGCCTTGAGTCAGTTTAGTTTCGTCAGTGTTGACTGTATGGTTGTATGGACAGAGATCCACATGTCAGAACTCAAATACGTCTTGGAAATGGCAGTGTTGTTATTGCTGAGCCAAAACATAGAAACATACATGCTTCTTTATTAGGTTGCAACAAATCGATACCACTTCGATTTGATTATGTATATTTTAATTTATTGTTGATTTATATAACGCCAGCCACAGTACACAGAATGCTTTGTGGCGCCGCATACATAAGGTGGTTACACTGATCATGTATATGTTGGGCTGATTTTGGTCTGGTTGTCTGCTGTAGTGCTTGATTAGGTATAATGGTCTGATTGAATCCACAGATTTCTGGTTGTTGTATAGGTGTTGGTTATATGTTGTGTGGGTTTTGTTGGAAAAGGGATGTTTTTGTCAGATGGGGGATGTTGTGGCAGTACAGCAGTGAGGAAAATGCCTAATTGACTCATCATTTCAGAAATTACTCTTGAACTCTTCCTGTTTATTATAGATAGCATGTGTTGCTGCCTCAGTATTCTGCTACACACATCAGACAAGAAGGTCAACAAGGGAAGTCTAAAGATGACTCCATCCACAGGCTTTTGAGCTGGCCCTCCAGCCATGCTGAGGTAGGTAATGTACCAGTTATACATTTTCTCAGTGCAACACAGTTTCAACAGATCAGCCAATTTTTGCTACAAACAAGCCTGGAGTAGGGTGGGATACTTCGAACATTTGGTCTGACATGCACCCTATATCCTTCAAATTTCACAACCTGCCTTCCACAAGCCTCTTCATACATGCATTCCAATGGCACTGCCCTCCTCATTACTATCCTGGTCAGTGTTGTGTCAATATCACCCCGCAGATTACCTTTTCTAGGGATAAAGATGGTCCAAGCTATGGACAATTAATATAAAATCACACAAAAGGACGGATACATTCTCAGTGATTGCCAGTCTCACTCTCTGTAGCAACTCTTCCACCATGGTCTCGCTTTATGGGCTTGTAAGTGTTTCTCAAGCACACGGTTTCTTTGGGTTTAACATGACATATTTGTTCTTATCTCCCATTGTTGTAGTCTCAGGTAAACAAATTATGGGTCTTCAGGGACCCACGTGTTCTTGCATAATAGACACAACCAAAGGCTTCCTTTGTAAGTGGGGGATGGTGAATAATCTCGCTGTAGGCACCACTCAGAGGCTGGCATCAAACCTTCTCTATAGGCTTATCTTGGATACTCTGACTCCCTCCCTGTCTCTGGGTCCTGCCTTTTGTCCCGAGTACACCATCCTCAACTACAACCTTGGCTATTTGCTATCATCTTGCGACTCTCATGCACCACCTTCTATAGTCTCTCAACTTGTTTTTCCTTTTCCTCTTACCGAACAACCTGGACGCTTCACCACATGCTTGTATCTCTTCCCTTTCATAACCTGTTCTGTAAAAGAAGTAGTTGTGCCTAGTTCTCCATTCCTCTTTTCTTTACTACCACATTACAGCCACCTCCTTCTCTCTCTCGTGAGACACTCCTTCTCTCCATCACTTCAGAAGTGTCTCTTATTCCTACCTTACACACTTTTACTACCTCCTCCTCAAGATCATCTTCAACTTCCTCTATGTTTTCTTTCCAACTCCTGACAATTACTCTACTCCTTACATTGCATGTATTTTCCAACCTCATCCAGTATATTCTTCACCAACACCTCTATTTCCTTATGGTCCCACCAAACTCATTCTTTACAGTGTCCTCGTTTTCCACCTAAAGTTATTTTCCCTAAGCACATCCTCGGACTCTCCTACACCTTAACTCCTCTCCATCTTCCATCCTCAGCCACCTCTGTCCAGACTCTCTCCACCATGGCCAAACTGCATACCCCTCTTTTAGGTGCGTTACTCCTTCCTTTCAGGTGCTCCTCTCATAATGAGAAAGATATGTGTATTCTTACAATCGCTGTGAGGTGGTTGGTTCTATTTTCTCGGCAACATGGGCCAAGCATACTTTAGGCTTGGCTCATATTTTGTAATTGGGATTTGCTCAGAGAATGCCACCTGGTAGACAAAACTCAAGCACACTGATCCATGCTTTTGCCAGAGCTCCCAGGAAGCTTTCGGCAAACTTCAATAAGCTTACACATTTCTCTGATTCTATACTGATAGGCCCATGAGGAACTTGCACAGAAATGAATCTATCATTTTGCCAATAATGTTTATTGTCTTTGAATATCCCAAATGGTCAGAGGCCAATGTGAGGCTCTAGTTACAATACCTGCCAAATGTCCATGCTCTGCATCAATACATGGTTGCATTGGCCAGATTGGAGCTACTCATGAAGTCAGGCAGATCATGTTTATGCTATGGCCCACTCATAATTCTGTCCCACCAAAGTGTACTCACTCTGCACACCATGTGCTCGCAAAGTGCACCCAGCACCCAGCTCAATAACTGTGATTTTAGATACCCTTCCACCCATATCTCCATGTCTATAACTGTTTATGTCGTGTTTATGTCGTATCCCTACAATCTTCTCCTCTGATCTAAGTACTTGGTTCTATGTCCTAGTTATGTTCATTTTCCTACAGTCACTCCCACTGTCTGTGTCACCATCCCTCTGGTCAATGCCTGCAGCATAGGTCTGATTTGGCACTAGGACTTGGGTATGTAATTTCTCAAGATGGAGAAATAAGTTCCAATGAATCATAGCCTTGCAAGACTTGGTTATCCTTTGGCTTGGGGTGGTATATGGAGAAGCTGATGGTGTATGATTAGCCATAGCTCTGTTAAGTTTAAAAAGGGGTATTGATATGCATATATTGCAGAGTGTGAGGTGGTGTGTGTGTCTGAGTGTCTTTGTGTTTATGATGGCAGGAGACTTAGAGGTAGCTTGATTTGTTGTGGAGCAGACATTGAGACTCATTACAAGTCTGGCAGTAAGGGATACCAGGCACCGGTAAGGAGACCGGTGCTGGTAATCCTTTACCGCCTGATTCCGAGGTCCCTTGGAGGGAACCGTAAAGGACGTGTGGTCAGACCAGACGTTCTTTACGGGACCCGTTAAGGGCCCTTGGAGCTAATAACGGGCCTGCAATTAGCAGGTCCGTTATTAGCACCTTCCAATTGAGCCCTTTGGGGTCTCAAATGGAAATGGGGAATGGCTTTTGGAATGGGGACTTACCGGGTCCGCCTAGGGCAGAATATCGCGGTAAGTCCCCCCTCCACCAGACCGGACCCGGACCGATTTTGGAGGTAGCCATGGCACTAATAGTGCCATGGCTACCTCCAAACTCGGAATGAGGCCCATTGTTTGGGAACATGAGGACTCTTTTTCTGAGGTCTTATTATTAGACTGAACTATAAGTGCTTGAACATGTTCAACTGAAAACAGAGCAATGCAAATAAATAGTCTTCTATTGGGTATTGAGCCAGCATTTACAGCATTACGTGTATAATCATCTGTATGTTTTCAACAATTTAGAAGGGTCACAGAGTACTAGGGACAGTCTGAGAGAGGGATATGTATATGTGGAGGAGAAACCTTCTTTTGGCCAGTGTGCTGACTTTAAGTTGTAATTTAATGCCTCTATGGACTGTATTCCCTTGATATTGGGCACGAGAGCTTTCAAGGGATAAGGAACAAGTAGGGTAGATGAGTGGAAGTGAAAGACACTACAGGGTGTGTGAGGGAGAGTAGAATTATATTTGACTAGAAATCTGTGGAGAAAGACCATAGCTTGCATTAAAGAAAAGGTACATAATCTTGAAAGGTAAAAATAAAGGATGCCGGCCATGCACCAAGTTTTAGGATGATCTGGGTAGGTTTTGGAGGGTGTGACATGGTTGACCTATAATAATGCAGGACCAATAGTTGAGTTTGCTGAGAATTAAGGTGGAGAGAAGCGTTTTGAAAGAGTGTTTTCCCAGTTGATCATGGGCAATTCCACCCTATGCTTAGATTGCCCGCCTACAAATGTGTCACAGTGCTGATAGCCCAGTGACTGATTTGGAAAGAATGATCGCATTACTCAGGCTCTTACTTACATTTGTTGGCTCCCATCCCCTTTAGAATGAAGATCTAGATCTGCTGCTTGACTTATATTGCATTTGCAGAATACTTTTCTACCCCTTTTGCCTTACAAATTAAAGTTGACTGGCAGATCTTGTGTATATTGTGCTTCACATCATAAATGTTAAAAGGACATCTCCTATCACAATTATAAACATGATAGACTTTCAGAGAAGTAGAGGGAACGAGAGGGGTGATCCTTCATACATTTTCGGACTGATTTATTTTTTTCTCCCCATGTTTTTGGAATAACATTGGTGGGAATGGTGGTGGCAGATGCCTGCACGTGAGATCAATGTATAGGCATATGCATTTGATCGTTGAGAAATCATCATTCAGTTGAGTCACTTGTATACATATGCTGTGGGCTCTCTGTGGTGACTTTCAAAGCAGCATGGCATAAGGTAACTGGGCTTGTTTCTTAACTTTTGTTGCCAAATCAATGGGATGGCTGGCTTGCCCATCAGCCCGCCCCTGCTGCCGCCTAATAGGCCGCATTGCAATACTTCAATTGGTCCCTTAGGGAGCTAGCCGGCAAAGCCAGCCCGCCTCAAAGGTCAGGTGTCATTCATGTGTGGCCCATCAGGCCATTGCCAGCCCATCAGCCGCCTTTTATGCTCCTCCACCAGCTGTTCCAGATGCCCCTTTACTTACCCACATGCCTCTACTGCTATCACCAGTGTCCTGGTTCAACCACACAGCTCAATATCAAGGTCTGCATGTGGAATCCTCAAATCTCTACAGCAATCTTGCCTAGCCCCAATAACCTTGCTGGCTACGCCACACCATACGCTACACACAAGTTGCCTCGCTGCGTCCCAGCGTCCCCAAAAGAAAAACGGACCAGTATGCCTACACACGCACACTACCTGACCCATGCATCTTTCTGCCTGCGGCACTCATATTGTGACCATTAACCACTGCAGCCACCATTCCAAGAGCCTTACATCACCCACCTTGCACATGCGCTGGCAACATTGAACAAAGCAACACAGCCTGTGCAAGAAAGACACACTCCCCTCTCCCTGCTCTACACTGCTCTACCCCAATACCACTCCTCACTCGACCCAAGCTGTCAACAGCTTACTTAATTCTGCAATCCCCTGCCATGGATGCCCTATGCCCCACACCACCCACTCCAGCAGGATAACATCTTTTCCAACCTACCTACTATGAGACCACATTGTAGTCCTCCTCTGCCTTCAAGCCATTTTGAAGTGCTCTGCCCTCGAGCTCGTAGGCAAGAATATTTTTGCCAAACCCTCTAACAATTTACGACTCTCCACCACCCAGGGCATCGCTCTTTCAAACCCACACCTTTCCTTGCAAACTTTTCGTGCCTGCAAGCACACCACACCCAACACACACCAACAATTCATTGATTTCTAAGCACTCAAGCCTTTAGCCTTGCCTCCAAAGTCTCTCTACACAGAGCACGACCATCAACATGCATGCTACACAACGCCCGCTCCACTGTAGTTTCTCACCCCCACCCACTCCTGCACTGGCTCCCATCGCGCCACCAGGCTCTCATCACAGACACTGTCATCCCAACGTCCCCAACATTACTCACCCACCTTCAAGATTAGACTTGTATGCCTCTGCATGCATACCCTTTGCCAATCCCCCACATTCCACCCCCAAACCACCACAGCCACTCCCACCCACCTACTCCTGTGCACTCATCAATGCCCACTCCATCCTAGCACATGGCACAGACATTTGCGACCTCATTACAACCAAATAAATCAACCTCCTAGATATAACTGAAACATGGCTCCACTCGGCCTCTGGCCCCGCCCTCACCATCACAGTAGGCTACGCCATCCTACGCTGTGACCACCAAACCCACAAAAGATGCAGAGTTGCCCTGATTTAAATTCACTAGCCCTCCACCCCTTCCCAGCAGCTCCCCCAGTCATGCAAACTTCTTAGCACCAAGCTTACACTCTCTGCCACTTCTACCATAACCATGCCCATTATTTACCACTTTCCAGGCCTTGCCAAATCCTTCAATAATGACCTTGTTAAGCTCCTCTGTACAAGCATCAAACCATCCTCCAAAAACATCAATCTCTGAGATCTAAACTTAGGACTTAACGACCCCTCTGACAAGAATGCCATTGTACTTGCACACACCCTAGACTTCCTAGCTTTTACTCAACATATCTCCAAACCTAAACACCAACTGGGCAGATCATTGGACTGGCTTGCAGATCTCAAATTGAACCTATCAAGCATAGCTATCACCCCCAACCTGTGGTCAGACCGCCACACCATCACTTTTTTTATGCCCATTACCTCCGCCCAGACTACCATAATTCATACCCTCCCCGCAGATATCTCAAAATGCTCCCATAATCTCACCAAAGACAAACTACTACCTATCCTCAGAGAGGACCACACACTTGTCTCAGCTGCTTTTCCTTCAAACTCCTCCCAGTTGGTTGACACCTACAAAATATCAGCCGTTGATGGCATTGCACCCCTCAAACCGCTTAAAGCCAAGCCATCCACCCACATCAATTCCTGGTGCTCACCCGACCTCCAATCCATGAGAGCTAACAAACGCTCCTTTAAAACCATCTGGATCAAATCCCCCACTCTGGATAACAAATATAGATTCCTCAAACTGTCAATGGAAAACAAACAAGCCATTAGCCTATCAAAAGCCTCGTCCATCTCAGACAGGATATCCAAGGCCCAATCCCACATTTGTGACCTCTTCTCCATCTTTTGAGAATTGGACTCTCCCATCGCTTCCATCACCAGTTTTACAAAAGATTCCACCTGGTGCCAAAGCACCCAAGATGCCCTCACCAATAAAATTGACATAATCCAAAACAATTTCAGTCCAAAAGAATGACCATCCTCTCCAAATCCAACCTGCTTATACCCACTCATTCCATCTCACTGCTTACCACTAACACTACCTTTAGCTTCACGCCAGTCACAGAAACCAAAGTCTTCTCCATCATAGCGTCCCTGAAACCCTCCCGGTGCCAGGGTGACATCTGCCCTGCCCCCCTTATCAAGGAATGCACCTCAGCTCTCATCCATATAATCACCAAATGTATCAACTCTCCATTTGCCACCAGTTTTATTCCACCCATCCAGAAGGAAGCATGGATTTCACTTCTCATAAAGAAACCGTCCCTTGACCCTGCCATTCCCACTAACTACAGGCTCATCACCACAGTCCCTTTTCTGCTGAAAATCTTGGACTGCGCAGCTTACATTCAAATACAAGTTCATTTGGAAAAACACAAGATCCTAAATCCGCGCCAATCTGGTTTCAGCCCAGGACACGGTACCGAATCTGCCCTCTTAGATCTAAAAAAAACAGATGGATGACATCCGGAAAACAGGGAACCTTGCCCTCCTATTACTACTGGATTTGTCAGCGGCCTTTGACCTGGTCAACCACAAGTCCGTCTGCCACCACCTCACTACTGCAGCCAATTTCTCCCTAGCTGCCACTAACTGGATTGCTTAATTCCCTGCTGACAGAACTGAGTATACACATGCAACACAACCACTTATCCTGCAAAAGTCCCTTGGGCATCCCACAAGGCTCCTGTACCTCCCCCAACCTTTTTTAATATGTATACAAAACCTTTATTTGACCACCTTGTTTCACTGGGAATCTCATTCACAAATTGTAATGATGATACTCAGTTCCGTACCCCCCTCTTGGGCAACTATGATCATGACTCCTTCCAGATCTCCAAAATATGACATTATTCAGACCTGGATGGACATGCAGCAACCTTGTCTCAATGATAAGACTGAGATGTTCACCATAGGCCCGCCCTCTCACCTCACCAAATTAGACCCAGCCTACCATTCTTTCACGATTGATGCCTGCACCATTGCTGTTTCCACAGCTGTCAAAATATTAGGTTTCTACCTTGACTCTACCCACTACATGAGCAGCCATGTAAACTCTATTGCCACCTTGACTGCCTACACCATTAAACTCCTTAACACCTTCATACACTTCCTTTCCTCGCAAGATCGACTTACTAGTGCCAGAGCTGTAATTGGGCCACATCTGGACTATTGTAATTCTCTCCTACCTGGTATGTCAGAGTGTAATAAGGACAAGTCAGACTATCCAGAACAATGATATTCAAGCAGACTTGGACCTCTCCAAACAAGACCACTTCTCAATTGACAGCAAATCTGCCTCCCAGTCAGAGAAAGGATTAATTTAAAAATTATTTCGATCACCCATCACTGACTTTCCAACTCTGCTCTGCCTTACCTGTCACAGAGGATATCCAAGATCACCTCAACCAGACCAACTAGACTCACCGTCCTGCGCTTCAAACCCATCAGAGGAGGGGGCTCTAGCTTCTCTGCCATTGCTGCTTGCCTGTGGAACAACTTAACTTTGCACTTACATTCAGAACCCTCCTATTGGCCCTTCAGGAGACATCTCAACATGGCATTATTTAACTAACTGACTCTAATTACTGACACTGTACGCTAATCACTGATACTGTACTTTGTAACCTCTCTTTTCCTTTGCCCTCTCCCTCCCCCTTACCTGTCCTACTAAGGGCCCTGATGCCTATGAATTTGGTGTGATCTATAAATACAAAACTAAATAAACAAATATATTGCTCTTTCTAATCCACATATGTGACATTTCATCCTCTATGTCAAATTATTGATCATAACTAGCCTATACCCGTGTACATGTCCTATATCCACACTGCCCATTTAAGGGGTCAGAAAGTTGACAGGATCTCCTTCTTGCAACTCCTTGTGTGGGTGGTTTATGGCAACATCTCTAAGTTGTCTTTATCTTGCAGGTGAACCCAGACATTCTCTCCTACATCAAATTCTTTAGAGCAGCAAATGTAATTAGCTTAGTCCTCTACAATATGCTTCTGCTCACTTGCCAAGATGTCCCCCTTGCAGCAACATATGTAATTGTTTTATGGCAAAATCTCTTCAACTATCTTTCTCTTGAGGAGGACCCAGTCAGTGTCTCCTCTATGCCTGAAGGTTAAGGCCAGGGATCATCACAAACTATGCAATGTGCCTATTCATCTAATCCACCCATTTGAATGCTTGGCAGGGTGATGAGAATTGCTGTGTGGCTCCCACTGTGTAGCTGTTTAATGGCACAATCTCTCCAATTCTCTCTTACATTGGACTCAGATATCAGTACCTCTATGCCAAATGCTTCAGATCAGGGATCACCACAAACCTAGAATACACGCCATAATCATCCTTGTGTCATGCCAAATCACCTCTGAATATATGCATCTGGGGAAAACAAATAAAAACTAAGACATTAACACAATGTTGTTAATAGTGCATAATTCTGTTAAAAATGTTTAATAATTATGCTGAATCAATCCCAATGTGAAACACAAACCTAGGCCTGTGCAGGTTGTCTCTATCCAATTGGGCTAATAGAGTGCTTAGCCGGGTGGTGAGAACCTCCCTATTTTGGAAGTTCATTAAAACATCTCTCACTATAATTCTCTTGCAGTTGAACAAAGACTTTGGTCCTCATCACAGGGTTGTCAGCAAACCCGCCCGTAGGCGGCAGGTTTCTTGCAATCCCGTTACAGCCGTACTGCCACCTATAGCCCAGTGCCACCAGGATATCACAAGTGGCAATGCTAACGGTTACTCCCAATTTCCATGTAGGATTCCATGGGAATAGGGACACAGAGGGCCTCATTCCGACTTTGGAGGTAACCACGCCGCTATTTGCGGCATGGCTGCCTCCAAAATCGTTCCGACTCCGCCCTGGTGAATGGAATAATTACCGGTCCATTCCAAGGTTGGAGGGACCAGTAATTCCCCATTCACCTGGGCCCTTCCCCATTCCCAATTGAGCCCTCATAGGGCTCAATGGGAATGGGGAAGGCGCGGGATCCATCCTTAACGCCTGCAGAAAGCAGGCGTTAAGGAAAGACCCACAAAGGGAACTCGTAGTAGGGCGGTAAGGGTTTAACGGCACCGGTCTCGTTACCTGCCGCGTGATCCGTGGCCCCTACCGTCATCGTTGTAGTATGGCAGTCCGGAAAGGGAGTCAGTAGCAATGTACCAGCCCCCTTTCCTGACCGCCATACTTATAATGTGTCTCCGAGTCAAATGGTTTAGCCTAGGAATCTCCACTAGCATAAGCCTATGCAAGCTACATCCATCCAATCCACCAATCAGTGTGCTCGGCAAGGTGGTGAGAGCCACATGTTGCTGGTTCATGGGCAATTCTCTACAGAAATAATTTTCTCTCATAGGTAAACAGAGATATTGTTTCCTCTACATCATTTGGTTTAGAACATAGATAACCACTAGCCTCGTCCTCAGTCCTCTGAAGTTTGTAACTGAATGCATTTGTTACTATATCAGTAATCAACAAATTATCTGTTTTATCTTTGAGTTTGAGTTACAATGGGCATGCTTACTTTTTCATTTTTTAAATCAAATGATTCAAAAAAGTCTTTATGAAAACAATATCCGCGCATGGCTCGAGCTTGACTTCAGTTTTAACACAGTGCTCAGCAAAATCAAATATAAAAAGATGTTTATGTTAAAAAAACACAATGCTTCCACCCCAACACAAGAGTGATAAAGGGACCAGGGAGGTCAACAGGAAAGCGGAGAACAGGAAATGAGGGCCACAGCAGGGAAGGAAAAAAGTAAACATAATTGAGACAAAATAGAAATAGGCGACAGAGGGGATATAGGATCGAAGAAAGGCAAGAACATTAGAGGTAGAAGGACATTCAGAGACATTGACCCTCATTCCGAGTTTGGTGGTAGTCATGGCGCTATTTGTGCCATGGAAAAACGTTGTTGCAGGGACATTATGGTTACAGGTAAAACCGAAAACCCCCTGAAATTCGACAGTTATGGTAAGCTAAGGAACCATAACTCGTGCTATCAGTGTGCACTGCAGGGACCAACACACATGACATAAAAAATGCCATCACAAATCGCATTCATGACATCACTCATAACATCACATGTGGATTTAGTTTTAATAGGAAGCCTCCACAAGGGATTGTTATTGTAATGGTTGCAGAAAACTATCAAAGATTATTGGTAGAAATATCATGAGATAAGTAGGTCATGGAGGAATGCATTGCTATGCACACCATTGTATTACGCACTTATTCACTGTACATGAAGGAACTCATGTTCAAATGTAGCCATTGTCTGCAACATGCCTCATGGCAGTGTAACCTTCAAAATCTTTCCATGTTACATAGTGAAATCATGAATGTATTCGTTTTAGAGTGTCGGGTACTGTGAAACATGTAAGAAGTAGCTACCATTGCCTTTATAACTATATAATTGCAGTACTGCACAGAAACCATAAATACACCACAAACATGACCATATACAAGGGAATTAAAGTAAGCTAAAAAGGAGCAGTATTACTAGAAAGTGTTCATAATATAACTGATTTTCCTCATGCACAGAAACCAGTGCTGTGTTTTACTCTTTCCTCTAGTAGTTGTGGAAGCACACGTGTTTCCGTTCCACACCTAGACCCATGCATAGGTCATCCACTGCATGCTGGTAAAACCTCCCTTGTCTCCAGCCCTACGGATTCATGCAGTAGGCTACCACATTCAAAGTACTGCTGCCGATTTCTTGGGTAGCTCTGCAAACCTACCAATGTCTGGCTAAAGTACTCCTAACTGTATAACGGCCACTGGTAAACAAGGAACAGCAACCTGCAGTGTCACGTGGGCGTGTTAAATGTTGCATTACTTTGAATTATCTTCTTCTTTCCTTTCCATGATTCGTGAAACAGATACATTGTGTCTGCACTTAGCAGTGTGATGGAAAGTATCAAGAGGTCGCCTGCCGCTTGTACAGTTGAAAAAAACATATAACTGCAGGTGGGACAGTTTGTAGTAAGTCTGCAAAATGGCAAAGCTGGTGCATCTTGGTCACGCACATACTAATGCATGTAAAGGCAAGTAAGGAAACAGCAAAATATGCAGAGTGCAAACAATCTTAGTGGTGGTTAGAAAAGCGCTGTAGCTGCATGGGTCGCATAGAATAAATGGCTTCCTGCTGCACTGTGTTTCGCGTTGTTGTAAACCACAATGTTTGTATATCTGTGAATGCTACCAATAACACTAATGGCGTAGCATAAAGTATTTGTACTGCATGTACAAACACAACAACTGAAATTAAAGCACAAGGGAGGCAAGGAAGAAGGGGGTTGATTTGCCGCCTTCCCCGTACATTCAACACAAAAAGGACCGCCTGCTCTTTCAATGGTGGGGGGACGCCATCCTTGCCCTTCCCTGGTACTAGTGGACAAATCCCTGGCACTACAGAAGTGGGGCTACTAAAAGAAACATTTGGACTCCATGTTGTGAACCCCAGACTCCATCTTTGGACTAGGCGGCATTCTGGTATTTGTGAAGTCTCTCTCCCCTTTGCAGCGCTGCGCACCGTGAACACTGACAACCCCCACCTCCTCCTCCCACGCCTATGCCACCCAAACCCATTTCTCATGGCTGATCTGGTGCAAATTGTTGCAAGCAAACAGTGTATTCTTTTCATCCTTCCTCTGAGATCACTGCCCTGTGTGTGACCGGGCCGATTCATGACTTGTGGCCCATCCGTCTCCACAAACCTGCTCCAACTCCTCGCACCCCCACTGTAGCAGATGAGTGACCCTTCTTTGCTGACCACTCTAGAGCACCCCCATATAACTGATCTCATGTTGTCGTATATCCTGCCTTAAACCAACATAAATCAATCGATCCCTTCGATCCCCTCCCACTCTGAAGCACCAGAACAGGCAACTGTTTAGCCCCACCCCAGGTAAGCCACTTGGAGGGCAAGAACCCCACACCCTTCACCTCTACAATGAGGCGGGATAATGTAAATAAGTGTGTACAATGTATAGGCCGCTCTCCATACCAAGGTATAGTTTATTGGTTATTATTTACTGCATGTCATGAGATAACATGTAGATTAATTAGACAGAACCAGTCAGCTCTCCCAGACCTGAACTGACCTTCACCTCACACGGACCGGCCCAGCTGATCCATGTGATGCCTACCAGACACCAAGCTGCCAGCCAATCTCATGGAGCCTGCCCCTATACCGCCATACTGTGTCCCAATCCCTCACCAATCCAAATGTAACTTTTTGACTGTATGGAAAACGTCATCCATGAAGCTGTAACACTTTAAAATGTAATGCGTTTGTATTGTTTGCCAGAGTGCTCTCGGGCAGTAGAGTTATCTGGATCCTGAATCTTATATAAACCTTTCTCTCTCTCTCAAACAATCTCCTGGTCTCATTCCCTACTGGGATGTGTCCTTTATTCAGAGTTTCTAATTGTATTGTGGGGAGTGACCACCTTCAGGGACCAGTGGGCAGGCTACGGCCCTTCCAAAAATTACATAGGGTACTTTCATGTACAGCATTTGCCACATCTGGTGCGGGCAACAAGAGGGGCACTCCTGTAGGGCAGCAGAGCTGTAAAACAACCTTTGTAAACCATATTCCGCGCTACAGACCCTTACCCAGCAAAGGGCATTGTACTGTGCATGTACTGCAACGTGCTACTGTACAGAGGGAAGGTACTTGGAAGTGCGTGGCAACGGTCCTTATGGGAGCATTACAATGATTGGTGCCTATGTGGGTGAGGGCCACCCAATAATTCCGTCTCACAGCACGTCCCCTATAGTATCCATGCAGGTGCTGTCCTTTCTGTACCAGACCTTTCCTGCTGTTCCTTCTGTGGCGTGTTTGAGAACACCATAATAAATGAAAATGAAATGGGAAAGAAAAAAAGGTAAATAAAGAAAAAGAAAAAAGGTAAATAAAGAAAACACACACAGATCAATAACAGAATTGCCAATGCACGCATGCAGGGCGGGAGGTGTGGCAGTGTGCTAACAACTGTAGTTCAATCGGTTAGAAAGGGGGTCACTGTACAAAGAGGTTTCTTTACATGTTGCAGAGCATTTTCGAGAGTGTCAGTGCGCAGCACTTACTACAAAAAAATGTCACTACTCTCAAAATGCGTGTCACCCTGCAACTATCACGATATTCACAGACATTTCATGCTGTGCACACGGGGGAGTAGGGGAATACCTTTCAGCCATGGGAGTGGACGTCGTTAGTTGTGGTGGCTCTTAAAAGAGCCTTTGTGTTTTTTTTAATTTTTTAAAGTGCTTCCCTAGAAACACCTTTTTTGTGGTTTTCATATGTAAATGTGTGTTTTCAACGTCAGTGCACATTCCTACAATAGGGTCTTCAGTTCAGTCGGTAGATTGTGAAACAACATTTAATTTCCACTAGTCGACAAAGAAATGCCATTGCCTTGAAAAGGTGTATGTATCGCGAACCAGTGTTCTCATTCTCACAGGAGAACATCCCAGAAGCACTCAAGAAGTCACACGTGCTTCTGTTGATGTGACCCCTTCCGACCTCTGGCTGGCGACAGGAATCATTGGAATACTTCCTCACTTTTCTCAGGGGTATACATGAGAAAAGCACCTTGGTAGTAGGAAAAATGCGCTGCACTGCTTTCATCATAGTCTTCAGCTGATGGTACACACGGAACAAGGCATGTAGCCCAAAAAGAAGGTTCCAAAGTGCACAATCACAACATGTACAGATGCCGAAGAGACCACACATCGACATTCTACAAGCAGTCCACCGAAACAGCATGCATCGACACTACACCACAAATAGTTCACTATCTCCTAACCGAAATTGCCAGACAAGTCTTCCTGGAGGGCATACACGCACAGATCTTCCACAAAGTCATCACCCACAACGAAAACTATGTGTATTGCCATGTTTGCCAGCCACAGTACACAAAGTGTTGGAAAAGTGAATGCCATCCTTTCCTCTGACACACACCCAGAGTACCTGATTGGCCAAAGGCCACAGCTCCATTCCCATTTGCCAGCATGGTCAGAAGCTCAGAATGTGGCATGTGCCTTTCCCCAAGTACAGCGAGGGCCACACCCCTCCAAAACTAGAGCAGTCTGTATACCCTTCGCACTATCTTCTCTGAAGCACTACCTCATTGGCTTACGCGTAAGTAGGCACAGACGAAACCACCAATCGCATTGAAGCGGCCATCATCCAACACTGTCACTCCTGTACAACACTTCAAATGTACCGTTACACATTTATAATACAAGTGTAGTGCCATTCCAAAGCACGTCCACTACAAAGTTTAGTAGAAATATGCACGATTGCGCCATCCGCATACAGCCAGATGGCCACCCAGGATGTGGCACGTGTAATCTTGAAACTATGCACAATTCGCAACCATTTTGTGATAGTGAGGGTGGGGGGTGGTGGTGTAAACAATAGAAAGCTTGGTAGGGGATTGGGGCTTCCATTGTAGATCTATAAAGGTTTTTTTATTTATTTTTTGTTTATGTCCGTGGGAGCAACGTTTTTTTTTTCCTCTTTCTATGTGTTTCTGTTTGGCTCTCCTCACATTTTTTCCGCATTCTAGTCAATGCTTCATGCACAGTGTAAAAGAAAATGACATTTCCAATGGCGCTCAAATAAATGCCATTCCTACAGAACCACTGCATATGTTGCAACCTCATCTAGCCGGTCAAGTGGCACAGCGAGTAGAGCGCTCACTTTGACATCAGTGCAGAGCCTGCGAACGCAGGTTCGAATCCCGGCAGCGCCAAACTCAGCGTTTCATCCTTCCGAGGTCGATAAATGAGCACCACACACCGTGGGTAATAATAAGCAGCGCTCAGATACCTGAGGGTTCGTAGCGCTATATAAAAGCCAAATTATTATTATTATTATTATTATTATCATCTCATAGTGGGTGGAGAACATGCCAGCAGTCTGCATAAATTCACGCATAATTCTGTTTATAACACGCCTTCCAACCTTTGGCTGGGGACAAATTACACCGTCATGGGCCGATAACCCTCTTGCTGTTATGTATGAGAAAACAACCTTGGCAGTAGCAAAAATCTGCATCACTGCATCCAGCAACCTCTTCAGGTGACTTATTAAATATCCACATGACATGTAACCCACATGTACACTTCTCTAGTGCACGACAACAAAGTCAACGTTCGTGGTGGAGGCAACATATCTGCAAAGGCGAACCATCCTGCCGAAAGTGCAGTCACACTGACAGGCCCAGAAAGTGTACACTCCTTCCAAGTCGACATTACCAGCAGCTCCTCTTTGCACGCAACACCCGTCCAGATGGCGCACAAAGTTATCACCAACAATAGGCACTGTGCGTCTCTCAATCTCGACCAAGCTCATGACACAGCATTGGGAAAAATTGTTACCACCCCTTCCTGTAAATCAGGAAGGGCCATTCTGTCAGATTTGTTTCCAACACTTCCTCCTTCGGGGAATCTCCAATTGTTTGTGAAAGACTGGTACCACCACTGGCTGCCACACCCTCAAGACGGACATCCTCAATTATTTCTGTCAGATTTGTTTCCAACACTTCCTCCTTGGGGGAATCTTCAATTGTTTGTGACAGACTGGTACCACCACTGGCTGCCACACCCTCAAGATGGACATCCTCAATTATTTCTGTCAGATTTGTTTCCAACACTTCCTCCTTGGGGGAATCTTCAATTGTTTGTGACTGACTGGTATCACCACTGGCTGCCACACCCTCAAGACGGACATCCTCAATTATTTCTGGCACACTGGTTTCCAACACTTCCTCTCGGGGGGCACCTTCAATGATTGCTGACATTGTAGTTGCTGCTGCATCTGCCTCTGTTGAGATGTCACCAATAACTGCAGAGACGCCGGCTTCTGTCACTTCCTCTGTTCTCACATCTTGAGCTCTTGATGGCTCTAGTGAAGAACCAGGTTTAACACTTGTACAAGATGATGCCTGGTCACCCTCCTCCACTTTTCTCCCAGCAATACCATGTGACATTTTGATAGTCTGACCTGTAAACAGATCTTCAATTTTTTTGTTTTGCCGGATTTCCTCTTCAATTCGCTTTTTCTTCTTTTCTCTTAGTTTTTCTGCTCCTCCCTTTCTTTTTTTTATCCATTTCTCTCCTAAAAAATAAAATTACCTTAAATGGGCATCAAATTCCTGCCTTTATCACAGTAGGTCTAAGTAACCATTGCTGCCAACATCCAAAATAGCATTTCATTAATAGGAAACAAGTGCTTTCCATTAGATCAATGTCAGCATTTTCAGATTTGACTGTTCCCCAGCCCCACCATAACCTCCCTCCCCAAAAAAGAGGACAATATCCAGCTGAGTCTAACAGTAATCCAGTCCCATGGAACTGTAAATAAACTGGATGCATTCATTTTATTTATCGTGGCCAGTAGTGGCCTGGAGGTTGTATTATGGTCTGACATCTCTGAAAAAAATAGTAGCCAAAAAGGAAAACTGCATTGTGATTAACTATGAAAAACACCAATGATGTATGCAGCAATACATACTTACAGCAAGTGAATTGATAAAGTAACATGCAAATTGTATATTTTAAAGAATATTTATTCAACAACACTGGTCAAAACTACCAGTTGCAGTGTGAATTAACTCCTCAAACTGGCCCACATGGGCCAATAAGGGTCCCACTTTGGCCAAAAAAACGGGCCCACACCAGCATTTTGTGTTTTTGGTTGGCCCTGAACCTATTGTCCTACAGGCCAGTCCGAGGCTGCTCCCAGCTCAACTGACTTTTCAGTACTGACACTTTTTCCCTCATCTTTTCCCCCAGTTGCAACCCCTCCCCACAGAAAAAAAGTAATGTTTTACCATGGGCAGGGCCACAATCCATCACTATCAAGGAAGCCTAAATGCTTTGAGAGCAATGTAGCAGCATGAAATACTCTTTACATAACTATTCATGCCAATGAACAGGTACAGACAGCTTCCAAAACGGATACGGTTACATTGCGCTCATGCCCACATTGCCCAGTAACAAATGCAACCAGCTCTGATGCCCAAGGGGCCGTACAGCATAACTGGTACAGCCTGATCCCAGCTATGGTAAAGCCAGCTCACCTAACACAATCGGCTCCTGATCATTCTCTGTGAACGTTGCTGCACCCATTTAGTAACAGGTAGAGGAGCGAATTCCCACATATGTCAGGCAATAGATAGCGCAAGGTAACACCCTTTCCAGTAACAGGTACAGCGAGCTACTGCTCACGTCCAGTAGCTTTTACAACCCAAACTCCTCGCACTCATCACCGGAAATGGTACAGCTATAGCCTTCAACATGCCCATCCCCACCCCAGCCCCCTTAGCTCACAATGTCCATACTATAGGCTCCGTTTCGAAAGGCATGTAATACTGGAAACTGAATGCGGAAGGAAATGAAAAAGAAAAAAAGGAAACACACCGTGGAGGCACTTCCAGGTTGTTTCTTTTTTTACATCTTTCAACTTGACGTGTAATCAAATGCAATAAACTTATCCCCTCCTTTCCATAACAACAACCATGCCAAAAGGCAAATAGAAAAGCCCCACCATATGAGCCAGTTCCCAAAAGGTTTCCAACTGCATTTAATGTAGGTGGAGAGCGTTCTGCTATGCTAATGACCCCTGGGGTGGGTAAGAACGCAATTGCAGCAAGTCATCAAAAGGCTGCAGGAAGCCAGCGTGTGTCATTACATGACAATAGAAAGCTGTGAAAGGACGAACGTTAGTTCTCCTTTCATGCTTGTGTTTACATGCAGAACACAATCAGGTCGATAAGCGGACAAAAACCGCAACAAGCGACCTTACAAAATTATAAGCGACTTTGGGAAAACAGAAGCCCAAAGTCGCTTATAATAAGCGTACATGGCAACACTGGTGTACAGGTGAGGCCAGCAATCGCAAACCTCGCTTGTCACGTGTCCCACGCGGGCGTCCCATGAAATCACTCTCCCCTCTCACTGGTGTGAAGCGTCACTTAGAGGCACGCGACTTCCTGGAGCAGCCACACCTGTCAGCGTGTATATTTAGAGCACCCCGGGCCCGGTTATAGGGAGACAAAGGACTGACGCACCGAGCAACACTTGTGGCGGCACTGAAACAGGTGCGGCCTGCAATAGGAGTCCAAAAGAAACTCCCACATGTAGTACCCGGAAATGCCACAGCCAAAGATCACCCTCCTCGAGTCACCCGACTCTTGCCAGAGCTTGCTTTGTTCAGGCAAACCTGGAAATGTGAACGCTCAAAAGTTCACAATCGTAACAGCACGGTCAGATGATTCCATGCCAAAGGGCACAGCCGATTCCTGTCCCGCGCTTTGCTTTGATCTTAGTCCATTGTTTTCGATAGAAGTGAAACAAAACTACAACTCCCAGAATGCAATTCACCGAGAAGTGAAAGTCTCTGGCTGGGGCAATGCTGTACCGGGCGGCAATTGCACTTTTTCATAGAGACCTGTTTAACCCCTAAATGCACGCAGTTTTTGGCAGATTTATGAGCTGGGAGTTGAGAGACAGGGAGATTAAATGATTTGCCCAGGATCACACCGTTTAAGTCAAGTGCGGGAAGTCGGTATTACAGCACACAGTAGGTGTTCTAGAAACGGGGCACACACTCCTACTTTTCTTAAGAAGTCTCCTGATGTCATTCTTTTACAAAATAAAATGTTTTTCTTTGGACAAGGAAGTACACGGACTCATAACTGCCAAGTGAAACCAAGTCATGTGTGACACCTTGAGCCAGTCCTGGCGTTTAACTTTGCATGATGGGACCTATAGGCCCATACTTAGAATGAGAAAAATGGAACTACAACTCCCAGAGTGCAATTTTAATTGGCACGCGAGTGCTCGCTGTCATGATTTCAGATACACCCACGTAATTATATAAGTAGAATGGAAATTAGAAACGGGCGGCAACGATCTGAATTGACTTCCTATCCCAGAACCTGCCAATTATCTCTTTGTAAACGTGGGTATTGAATGGGGGATGTGCCAATAAAATAGCTCAGCAGGTTAAGTGAGTAGCGCTGCGCTCTGAATGTGATCTGCAGGTCGCAGGTTAGAATCCCGCCAAGGCCAACTCAGTCTTTCACCCTTCTGAGGTCGATAAATGAGTACCAACTTCGGTTGGGTGATAACTGCATGTAAATAGGTTCTCTGTAAAGCACTATATTAAGACCATACCATTATAAATATCCCATCCAGTTACACCAAGGTGAATAACCTCCCCACCTACCAACCACCCCTTCTCCCTCTCATGTGGCCTTTACGGGGTCTGGGACAAAAAAACAATGTTTTAACAGAATGCACATGGATTTCCAGGTGTGAGGTGCTATGTAATTCAAAGTGAGCCATTTTTACTTGGCACAGGGGCTTCAGCTAGTCCGCGGATCACAACACAATGAGTGAAACTGGGCTCTAAAGTGGGATACTCGACCCCAGTGAGGTTTCCGATTAGGAGGTGTACAAGTCAAAACCACTGAGTGAGATTCCAATAAAGTAAATGAGGCCATTTGAAGCTGTCCATGGGTGAGGCTGTCTCCCCCCACTAGTCCCTAGACTCCTTACCTCAGTGACTGGCTGGCTGTTGGCTGCTGTCTGTGGGCTGTGTCTGGCACTGGCACTGGGCACTGTCTGCTGGCCGCCTCAGTGCTGCCTGGTGGTCCTCCTGTGTGGGCACTGGGCACTGTCGGCCTCCAAGTTGTCTGTTGAGCTGAGGTCCACTGGTGACAGTGTGTGCTTGATTGCACTGGGGCTCAGCTCAACTGGTGCCGTGCCTGGTGGCACTGGTGGCTCTCTCTCTCAGTCACTCTGCCAGAATCAGAGTGAGACAGTGCTGCCTGCTGCAGTGCTGCGCTGTGTCGGTGTGACTGCGGTGTTCGGCGCGGCGTGCCCAAATAAATCAGAGCCAGCCCAGGGTGGGTCAGAGGCGAGCGAGGCCCAAGGCAATTAGCAAAGAATTAAATAGCAGCATTGGCGGCAATATTGGGTGTGCAGGGGCAGCCTGCCCAGCCGAATTTTCATTGGCTTATATTCCACTGCGCCGGCGGCCCGGGGCCGCAGCCCAGCCCCAAGGCACAAGTTGAAGACAGTTGCTTTCAACTTTGCAAAGAAGTGTTACTGACTTCCGGCAAATTTGAAGCAAGTGTGAAATGTGTCACTGTGTTCTGGCAGTGCCGGATCCAGCTCAGCCCTCAGCCCTGCAGGCAGGCTGCACCCCCAGGGTCAGGACTCAGAGGGAGGCAGGTGTTAAAATTGCTTTAGTGTGTGTTTGCAATTGCCTTCAGCCTGCCTCCCTCTGCTCCCACAGATCAAAGTAATGTTCTCTGGCCGCCGCAGGCCAGAGCGGAGCGTGAGCCGGCGAGCACTCACGGCACCGGCCCCCTGCAGTGGTGGCATGGCCGCCGGCCTGGTGGCCCACCGACGCCGTTAATGAATTATGCACATGCATCTGCATGCATCATAAATTATGATGCATGCATGATGCAGATGCAATCATCAAAGAAAGGTAACATCTAGTGTTACCGTGCTATGATGTTTGTGCAGAGACTGCAGACAGTGCCGCCGGCGTGCAGCGCCTCCCCCTCCTGGCTCCCTACCATGCCCTGCTGTGCAGCCCAGCCCAGGCGGCCCAAACCCCCCCACCCCATCTGACTTCCTGGCCGTGGATGGCATGCAGTGAGCCTGGAGCCACACAGACAGCGACGCGAGCACCGCACAGCGCGGCTCGGCGTACACACACACACACTAAACAGGGCCGCCGGCCTGGCCAATAGAAAATAAATGACATCATTTTTAAAACGGCCCCGGGGTGGCTGCCGGGAAACCGGCCCCAGGGGACCCCACAGTCGTTCGGCCACGGGCCGAAAGACCGAAAGTGCCAGTCCAACCCTGATTGGCAGCTCACTTCTCGAGTTCTGCTATCACGTGGATGGAAAAAGGGGTATTGATATGCATACATTGCAGAGTGTGAGGTGGTGTCTTTGCGTTTTTGATGGCAGGAGACTTAGAGGTGGATTGATTTGTTGTGGAGCAGATAATGTTTGGGAACCGTGAGGACAATTTTTCCGAGGTCTTAGTATTAGACTGAACTATTAGGGTGTGAAACGGGTTAAAGTGAAAACAGAGCAATGTAAATACGTAGTATGCTTTGGGTGTTGAGCCACCATTTACAGCATTATGTTTATAATCGTCTGTATGTTTTCAACAATTAAGAAGTACTAGGGAGTCTGAGAGAGGGATAGGTATATGTGGAGGAGGCAACTTCTATGGCCAGTGCACTGACTTTTAGTTATATTTTAATTCCTCTATGGACTGTATTCCCTTGATGTTGAGGGGGAGAGCTTTCCAGGGATAAGGAACAAGTAGGGTAAATGAGTGGAAGCTGTAGGCAGTGCAGGGTGTGTGAGGGAGAGTAGAAATGTATGTGACTAGAAATCTGTGGAGACCATAACTTGCAATAAAGACAAGGTACATAATCTTGAAAGGGAAAAAGGATGGAAACCCACTCAACATGGCAGCGATAGACCAAGTTTTAGGAAGATCTTGGTAGGTTTTGGAGGGTGTGACATGGTTGACTGTTTCGTTGAAGCCAGCGAGTGAGTGTAGGCCTATAATAATGCAGGACCAAAAGTTGAGTTTGCTGAGAATTAAGGTGGAGATGAGTGTTTTCCCAGTTGATCATTGGCAATTCTACCCTATACTGTTATTGAGCTGCTTAGATTGGCCGCCTAAAAATGTGTCACAGTGCTGATAGCCCAGTGACTGATTTGGAAAGAATGATCGCATTGCTCAGGCTCTTACTTACATTTGTTGGCTCCCATCCCCTTAAGAATGAAGATCTAGATCTTCCGCTTGACTTATATTGCTTTTGCAGCAGACTTTTCTACCCCTTTTGCCTTACAAATTAAAGTTGACTGGCAGATCTTGTGTATATTTTGCTTCATATAATAAATGTTAAAAGGACATCTCCTATCACATTAATAAACATGATAGACTTGCAGAGAAGTAGAGGGAACGAGAGGGGTGATCCTTCATATATTTTCGGACTGATTTTTTTTCTCCCCGTGTTTTTTGGAATAAGATTGGTGGGAATGGTGGTGGCAGATACCTGTATGTGAGATCAATGTATAGGCAAATGCAGTTGATCATTGAGAAATCATTATTCAGGTGAGTCACTTGTATACATATGCTGTGGGCTCTGCGTGGTGACTTTCAAAGCAGCATGGGATATATTCCAGGTAACTGGGCTTGTTTCTTAACTTTTGTTGCCAGATCAATGTGCATAATTGCCCTTTGTTTTTCCCCTTTTTGCCAATGAGTTAGAGAAGGGTTCTCACCTAGACTAAGCCTGTGTGGCAGCCTCTATTGAATCAGACCATTGTACTACTTGATGGAGTGGTGATGGAGCTCCTTCTTGCATGACTTGACAGTGTGCAGCTGGGTCATGACAACATCTGTTCAGCTCCCTTTCCCTTGAAGGTAGCCCAAGATGTCATATCCTCTATGCCAGATGATATAGACCAGACATTGCCTCTACACTCAGCATGTCTAGTTTGCCATTTTTCAAACCACTAATTCAAATGCTTGCTGATAGCATGTTCTTCCCCTGGCGTCCTCCTTTTTAGTTGGTCCATGCTAAACTGTCTGCAGCTGTCTTTCTCTTGCAGGTTGAACCAAACAAACTCCTCTAAATCAAATGGATTCGGCAAAGGTTCTCCACTGGACTGAGCATGTGCAGTTAGCCTCTATTCAACCGCCCATTGGTTTGCTTGGATGGGTGGCGAGGGCCAATGCGTTTCCCCCCCGCTGCAGCTGGTTCATGAAAAAATATATGCAGCTGTCTTTCACTCAAATGTCTAGGACTTGCACACACCCACTGCAATGTAATACCACCATACATGTCACCATGTCACCAACTACGACAATCCACATACACAGCACTGCCACCAGCACTTCTACCCAACCTGCACACCGCCATGGATCTATGTAGGAAAAAAGTGCAACAATTACCATAATGTACAAAGATAGCGCTGTCTCCAGCACCCCTGTGCACTTTCATTTGCATGCTACGGCCGTACTCACTTCCATTCACAAAGTGTTGTCTCACTGACAACCTACCCACATACTGTTCACAACATTGGCCCTAATCCAACCAATCTGCACACACCACACTATGCAAGCACCCCCCTCTTCCGGATAGAGAGTCACACAATGCATAGTTGCGGTGGATGAGTTGAAGCCCTAGGATCTTCAGAGCATGAGCTCCGGTCTACGGCCTTAGGCCATTCACCCAATAGTCTAATCCTTCAACAGACCCACCGCAACTCCATGCACCCATGCATACCACCATGTCCCCAACTATCACAATCCATCCACATAGCACAGGCTCCCGCGCTCCCACCCACCCAATGCCATGTGCAGATCACTCCCCTTCTGAAATGTACCTGCCACCACTCACCACAGAACGAGGTCGCCGCAAACAGGTCACAGCAGAAGCTATTGTGCCGTTACGAAAGCTGCCTCAAATCACCAAACGAAGTTGTCGGCTGTCTAGGTACCCATGAATTGGCGCAATATGCATCAATACTGCAGCCGCTCCTCCATCTTCTTCCACCTATTTACATATGTCACATTAACCACTTCTCACTCCCCCACCCTTTCCCTCCCTTGTTGCGGCCAACACATGGCGTATGGTATATTTTGCAGACCCTTCCGCCGGCACTCTGTCCTCCGAGACACCATGGCAGCTTTTCTCAAAAATTGTTGATGCACAGCATGCTTCCCTCCGGCCAACAACCGGCTGGGTCCAAAGTTCTCTGACAGCACGCCGTACTTCAAGCCAATGACACTTCGGTCCGTGAAGCTAACAGGAAAATGGGTTGCAACAAAAGTACTGGTCAGGTTCCCGCCAAAGACACAAAAGCACACTTTCTGACCCAAGCCCCCGCTCCTGCAGCAAATTTGGTGAAAATTCATCCAGCCGTTCGGGCTGTAGCCATGCGAAATTTTTCCCCATTCAGTCTATGGGGGAAAAAATGTTGGAACCCCTCCTATAACTTCCCCCCCTGCATGAAACCTAACATTGTTTGTAAGTGAAAAGGGAAGACAACTGTCCTCTTCTAGCACATCTCGCTTTATGTTCCCAGTTGTTACTAAATGGAGGGTTAACGCCTCATGATCACTTTCTAACGAGTCCTTGATAGTGAAACACTCAATTATATCTCAATCCTCAACTGGAATTAGGACATAAACAGTTATGTTGAAATCACTGCTGTTGTTCAATGTAAAGTTCGCAGGGATGTGTGGCACCTCCCTTACATTCACTGATCATAAATTGTATTTGAAGTGCCCAGTGCTCACTTGAACTCCATTGTGAGTCTATGGGACAGTTGCCATGGGCTTCATTAATTCCTGCGTTCCTGCCAAGCCACCCAATGTAGTCAGTAAGCCTGAGCTTGTGCAACTTTGGTATTGCAAGTCTATGACCCACTGGTCACTTTGCCTGGATCATTCGCCTCACTGAACCAAGCACCAAAAGTGGCTATTGGACCTAACTCCAATGTATGCTCATGGCAGATCCATGGGCCCCCAGAAAAGGCCTGCACTTTTTGCCAGTAGCCACTTGCATGGGGAATGGCTGAAACCATCCAATTGGGCACTGGCCTGTTGCCTAGCACAGTGCACAACTTACCCTTTCTGCGGGTCTCTGGTTCACTGCTCACTGAATTTGACCATGGCCAGTGGTCAATCTATGCGGGGAATGGCATTCAGCCATGCCCTAGCCCCACCATGTAATAGCCCCGCCATTCTACCTAGAGTAGTCATTGCCTCTGGCCTACTGACTGGCCCTCTGTGTGGACCAGTGGTCACTTTGCCACCTTTGTGGGTCTGTGGCCCAATGGCCATTTTGTCCGGTTCATGATCTCGTGCTAGACCACAGGCCCCACCTAGCCACCCAACAAGGCCATTTGGCCAGGACTCTGGGTCGGCCCAGTGACCACTTTATGTCTTTGTAGGTCCATGATCCAGTGACCATTGCCTGTGTCCATTTTACCAGGGGCATGGCGTTCAGCCATGCCCCAAGCTCCCACCAAGCCTTCCACAGCAGCCATGTTGACTGTTATAGGGCCATTTGACCCCTTTGTGGGTCAATGGGCTACTGTGGCCTGCATGCAGGGCCGGTGGTCACTTTGCCAGGGGCATAAACTTCAGCTATGCTTCAGGTTCTGCCAAACCACCCAAAGTGGCCTTCAGCCTCCAGCCCGCCTGCACCAGAAAGGCACCGAAAAGGTTAATTGGGCCTGAAAGAGGATCAGGCACAGTGGCAGATAGCTTGACTGTGCCTGGGAGATGGTCAAAGGCCATGCAGCGAGCTAACTGGTACCTAGCCATGATCAGAGGCCATGACCTTGTGCTCAAAAACATGCAAAGAGTGTAAACAGGCTTATGGTCTTGGCCTCAGGCCTGTTGGCCATGCTACGTGGATACTGTATATCTATATTCAATGGAAAAACTTTGTTAAAGGGACATTATGGTTAAGTTGCGCTACTAAAAACCTATGAAATTCAGTAAAAAAACGTTGTTAAAGGGACGTTATGGTTCCAAGTAAAACCAAAAAAACCCTGAATTCACCAGTTATGGTAAGCTAAGTAACCATAACTCGTGCCACAACCGTGCACTGCTAAGACTAACACCGAGGACATCAAAGATGGCATCACCAGGGCATCTGGAGTCTTTGCGAACACCACAGGACTGTCCCAGGACATCTGGAGTGTTCGCAGATTTTCGGGGGTGAAAGAACCGATTTTTTTGGCTTCTTATTGCGATATCCCATCCCATCCTCAGCCCCACCCCCCCCCAGAGATTGTTTGTTGAGTTTGAAAAGTGAAATGCTCCTTTTTCTTAAAAAAAAATTCACTGCGCTGTCTGCGAATCCAAGATGGCAGGCGTTTCAGGAAAACAGACACATTTCACGTTTTCTCGCCATCCAATCAGCGGACGCGTCCCGGTGTTCGCAGACCACACAAAAGTCTGCAAATCTTTCAGCCAATCAGAGGCCAGTCCGCGGACAGCACAGCCAATCAGAGGCCAGTCCGCGGACTGAACAGGGAAGTGAGTCCGCGGACCGGACATAGATATCACTAATTTTTTTGCTTTACATTTTGGTCATTTAAAAATAAACTACTGGACGGATTTACACCAAATAAAAAAAGCACGCTTTCGGGACCAAGCCGCACCTCCTGCCGCAAATTTGGTGTAAATACGTCCAGCGGTTTGGGCTGTAGGCGTGAGCAAAGTTTTTTCCCATTATGTCTAGGGGAAAAAAAGAAATTTTGGGTCTCCCCCTATAACTTTGCCCCCTCTGGACCAAACCTCACCAATCTTCGCAAAATTCAGAGTGGGCCATATACTTTTTATGCAAAGTTTGGTGAGGATTCGTCCAGGGGGAGCGAAGTTATAAGCCGCCCAAAAAGTCCTCTTCCTATGGAAACAGCAACCTAACCATAACTACATGGCCATGTAATATATATATATACAAATATCAAATAAATGTAAAGCATACCTAATTTCTTGACTACTATCGTCAAACAACCATATCCAAGTGTTTGTGCAGGGGCATAAATGTGTGTTGTAACCATCAGAGGTATACTGACTCACACCAGGAAGACTCCGACTAATTTGTGGTTCTGAAAGGCTGGGCGAGTTGGGCAATCTGTCCAGGACCTAATGGTGCTTGAGAGGTAGAGGTCTTAGTAAATGTGTATAAATGAACCAAAGGCGCTATCTATGCAGCTATTTTACTATTTGCGATTTCCATTCACAAAACATTTAGTGCTCTGAACCCATTAAATGACAAAGCAAATTACATACACTCTCCCTCATGGGAAACCAACGTAATAGTCAATGTGTATTGCAACATGTGCTGTCTTCCGAGATCAGTGGATATCTAATAGACTGTACTGGTTTAAACTCAAGGGTTAAAATGCCCCCCTAAAAATGGGAAAACTGTTTGCAGCAACACAGAGCCCTGTTCAGGGATCTGAGGAGTGGGTTGATTTAGGAAGAATTCCTTCAATAGTTATTCATATGCAACACATTGCAGGAAAGGAATGTTAGACAGTAAGTGCATGTTACACATAAGCTCAAAACAAAGGAGACCCACACAAGATAAGACAGCTCATGGTAAAGCAGATAAATAATGCATACCTGAGTTTAAAGTTAGAAGAGGCTAATGACAGTGATAAATGTGACCCAATAAAGCACTGTTCACAATAAAATTAAAATATTCTCTGATGATCTGAAGAAACCCATTAATGACCATGGCAAGGGGATTTGGTGATTTATGAATGAGGGGGTTCTGAGCCACGGCCATTGGCTGTGGCACCTGGCCATGGCCAATGGGTCACAGTCTTTGTGACTAATTGTTGCAACATGGACAGTGCACATGGCCAAACCCTGTGGCCTAAGGCCGTGGCTGAAGACCCTGGCTGTTTGGATCAAGTTAGGTACTAAGCACAGGCATTTGGGCCACAGACATAGGGAAGGGCCAATGGCATGGGCAAAGGTGGTGATCATTGGGCCACAGTCTATTTTAATAAATGGTGCAATATGGACAGGAGTCTGGGACTATTGCCATGGCCAGTGGCCCTGGAGAAGATGAAGCATATTTAAACCTTTGAAATTCAGAACAACAAGTTTAGCTAAGACAGAGTAAAGATGAACCAATTCATCGCAATAACACGCTTGAAATTTGGCAGATGTGGGATGGGATGACAATCTAAATGACCCCTCAGCCATGAGCACATGAGATCACAGCAGAGATCCGCAATGAGATCAATTTGACATCATCAGGGCCATCTATGGGGTGTCTTTGTGTTAAGATTGTAGATTGTGAGGGGTTGCCATCTGAGGAGGGTGTAGAAACCCTGTTTTTTTTATTTTAATTAATTAATATAATGTAATCGTTTTAATTAAATAACGTGGTAATTCCATCTCAGAAAGGTTGGTCTGCCAACCAGCCCCCTCCCCCTTTCATTAAGCTCTGTGTAAAAAGCATGGCAGCATTCATGTCCTGCTGCATCAATCTACTAATCTACAGCCCCTGCACTAGAGTGGCACAGGACAGTTTCATAGTTCACAGGTGGACTTTTGCCTGCTTCTGTGGCAGCACAAAGTCACTGCACTAAAGGGACTGAATTCAGAATCTGCACCTCTGTTCCAAAACTACATACTTTCGATTGATTATCGTCCTTGTGGCAATTCATCTTTAAACATAAGACTTGCCTGAGTTTTGGGGTATGGTGGCTGACAGTTTAAATAAATGTCAAGACGCATTTGATTTGTATCATTTACATGCCAATACTGTGATTCCAAGTCAGCTGTGAGAGTGGTGTGTGTATTTCCCTAGACTGGCACTGCTGTAACCAGCAGGGAAATAGCCAATGGGAACTGCTTCTCTTTGATCCTTTGTAAAGGTGGATAAATCATCTTTCCAACCAGGAAGTACTCTGCAGGACCAGCCCAGGAAGCAGGATTCAAAGGGTACTGCCAGAACAAAAGGACAAGCCTCACAGCAGGTTGTTGCAACCAAATGGCTGTTCATGTCATGGGACCTCATTATAACTATTGCAGAATGCGTTTAACAGCGTCGGTAATGGTGGCAGTGCCGTTAAACGCATTGTGCACTATTACGAGGTTCCCTCGCGGGACCCAATGTGGACAACTGGTTTATCCAGTCGTCCATAGAGGGTCCCGCGAGGGAACCAGGGAGCTAACAACGGGCCCTCTTGTAATGGGCCCGTTGTTAGCTCCCTCCCCATTCCCATTGAGCCCTATGGGGGTTCAAATGGGAATGGGGAAGGTCCGAGTCCGGGTTCCCTGAATGGGGAAATACCAGGCCCTCCATACTCGGAATGGCCAGGTATTTCCCCATTCAGGCTACCCGGACACGGTTTTGGAGGCAGCCATCGTGCCAATAGCGCCATGGCTACCCCCAAAGTTGTAATGAGACCCATATACTTTAGAAGGGGAGGCTGGGTTATTGTAGCCAAAGAAAGTTCAGCATAATTGGGCAAGGATTCCCCTATCTTAATTTTCTCTGCACCTCTCCTTCCTTCCTGTCTCCTACACTTCCTTTAGCACAAAGCACCTTGGGTATGATGGAGTAAGGAAAAGACCACTTGTCACAAGGACAGTGTTTAGACCTGTTCAAAATAAGCAAATCCAGTCTTGCCTTTGCCTATATAAAAGGTGGTGTGTTACCCATTTTTAGATACATTTCTGGACATCAGGAAGAATTAATTTGGACCTCTTTTGGGAGGGTTGCCCTTTCCAAAGTCTTAGCTTTTGAAGTAATGCTGCAAGGCAGAGGCAAGTACTTCTCACTACCCATTCCCAGAGCACAGTGGCTTCAAATTTCTACTGGAGCAAGACTTGCTTCTCTGCCAGCTATACTGGTTCCCAGGACCTCACAGGAGGTGGAAGGCTCCTGCAGGTTAGCCAGCCTCCCCCAGGTTGGGAGAAAGAGAGCAGGGACTAATCTTGTCTGAGCCCCTGAATTGGGACATGCATCATCGTGGCTGCAGGAACAGCCAGGTTCCCTGCTTTCCATTTCCTCAAATCTATCAAAGGCATTTGAGCGGTATTCCACTCTTTCAAACCAACAGGATCCAACAGTACTGTCTTTGGTACTCAATTGAACTTTGAACCTCTGTGGCACCAGTGCACCAGCTGAGAACGTTGTTGCTTTGTCTTGAATAGGAAGTTCACCACTACACAAAACATCAAACTGACATGTTTTAACCAAGTGCCTTTGGTCACCAGCATCTTTGTCTTCAACCCCCATCGACCCAATTCATAAGAACGCTGCATTGAAATGATTAATTTCCAACCTGACATCTGAATCTGATTCAAATCGATCGCACAATAATAAGAAGCCTGCACCGACATTGCTGATTCACCAAGAACTGAATAAGGTACTTTTGGAAGGCCCCAGGTCCATTGGTCCACTTTTTCGAACCCTAGAAAGTGGTTTATTCCCTTTTGCACCTTTTCCTCAAAAAACATTTCTTTCTTGAACATTGCAGTGATTTATTGTTTCCCCCTGCTAGTTGTCAAGACTGCTTTCATCATTACATTCTGCATGTTTCTGTCTTACTTTAGACAGTGGATTTGTGTTAGTGCTTTATACTGCAGTTTTTATTGCAAATTGGTGTGTTCAATTAAAGTAGGTATATTCTTATAGAACCTTGATTGGACATTCCGTCATTTTGATTATTGTACTATTTCTGTTTGGGTTGCTTCTGTCTCATGTTCACACCCCTATTGAGAATATGGCTGGCACTCTTCCCCCGTTAACAAAAAAGGCAAAGGGAGGTACATGTCTTCTCTATGCCTGTTTCACCTTTCTAGAATGGGATCCTTGTTGTTCTGCAGAAATTTGTGTGCTAAGTAGATTGTTTAGCCATTCATGATTTTTTTCTCTTGTGGTGCATATGTCATTTCATCATATAAAAACTTGACAGACCTGCCCGATTTTCAAGGTTTTGTTGTGATGAATCGGATCATCTTAAATCTGTCTTGAATACTTAACTAAATGTTTACAACAGTGGTGAGCAGGCGATGGGTAAATATGAGCATAAAGAAAAAGAAGGTTGAACATGCAATGATCTGAGAGGCTTGATCAAACCTAGAACCAGTCTACAAGGGTAACACGTATGTGAGTGATGCACATGCAGAGTTGGCCATCATTCATCCTCATTCTTCAAAGAATGGATTGGAGATTTAATAAACATGGGTGTTATTCCAAAATAATGTCAGTATGCACTGGGATCTACCACTTCATTCTCAGTCCACACCTTTCTTTAGTCACATCTTATTATTGGGGTAATATTTGCTTGTCAAGGAGATTATCCAGTTTAAACATAATTCCTCTGTGAAAGTGAAGCTCGAGGATGGGTTTTGTTCATGGCATAAGTCCATCCTTACTGCATTTCATAACATGTCCGTTCAAAAATCCCTGTGTACCGTTGCAGGTGGCCTGCATTGATGTATTCATGACAGACACTAATAATAGGGTTGCTTACATATGATAATACCCAAGAAAAGGCATGTCATGTTCTGAATATGACAAAATGGGATCTGCGACAGGAGCAGTAGTTATATGTTGTATGCTGTCGCATATTCAGGCAGGAATACAATATCAGTGTCTGAAAAGGGGTTTGTGTTCAATAAGATCATGTGATTCCTGAATCTGCGAGTCTGGCTAAATAAGGGCTATCACTGCATGGCTGACAATTATTCTCAGCTGCTTTTATTGATTGCAACCGCTAAAGCAGGAACAGTGCAAGCAAACTCAGAGGGTCTGTCACCCAACATACCTAGGGACAATTTACAGCCTAAGGGTTCAGTTAGGAATACATGATAACATATGAGGGGTTAGCATGTGCCTTTAGAGAGAAAATAAGCATCACAAGCCAGGTCAGCTGCGGTTCACCTCCAGCCTGGCTAGTGATGTACCTGTGTGGAACATATTAATCAAGTCAGTCATCCAGCTGCACACAATGTAAAACAAAGGTATGGGTGTGGTATATGTAAGTGAAGACACACATATTGGTATTGGTCCAAGATCAGCCATAACCTTATTTATGTGTCAATAAGAAGTGCTTGTAAATGTTATGAAATAACCATATATCCATGTCAATTCTTGACACAGCTTAGCTTTGAACTGGATGCCATTGAGGCATCTGTTTGCCATAGGATGGGTCACTTTCAGATCCCTCTGAGGTTGATCGATGTTGAAGCTTCTGCAAAACCTGTTCACTAAACCCAAGTATGTCAAGTGGCTTCATTGTAAATAGGTTTTAGTTATTGCTTAGGCTGGTCAGGAGAAAAATACATGTTCAAGGGAAAATACATGTTCAAGGGAGTACTGTGATATGGGAAAGGCATGGAATGGAACTGTCGTCACACATTTTGGAAACGTGTAACACTCAGCAATACGAGTGGTCTGTGTGGATATATAAACACACGTGAATATTAAATCACTGGGAAAAATGCACTTGATGCAATTAACAAAATACTGAAATTGACTAATATCTGCTAACATGTGCAATGCTGAGGGCAACACAGTTATTTTGCATAAAATGCATTGTCCTAAATCAGTTAATTTTGGAGTTAGAGCTTAAGACCAAAGAAACACAGCAAATGGTTCTCCTAAAACACTACAGATGGATAATCACAGACATTAGAAATTAGCTTTGGAGTAGAGCAACATTTTGGTATTTGATGCAGAGAAGGAGGTTTTGGACACTTTTCAACAAAAGGGTCTGTGTGGCATTGGACATGGAAAAGAGAATGCACCGTTTTTGAAACATCGGGATCCTATTTGGTACAAAGGGCTTTTTCTCCAGAGAATGGAACATATGATCACCCTATATTAAGTGGTTAATGACACTGGGGATGGTGGGGCAGAATGTCGTGTTATAAATTAATTTGCATTAGACAAAAAGGTAGACTTATATTGGATGAGTATCCAGGAGGGCATGTGTGAATGAATGTTCTGGCAGAGTAGCTATAAAAGTGCAGACTTTTTTGCAGTTTCAGGTCTCCTCGGTTATGATCCTTGATCAAGGGATGGTTTGTATCCTTGGCTGGACAAATAGACAGATCCCTGCTGAAAGAAACAATCAGACTTCTGCTGTCCTTGCAGTGGGTGTTGCCATTTTAGCCTGAAGTTTGGAAATTGAGACTCTTTTCTCTTATTGTAGCAGTTTGCATGCTCGAACTGTAAGATGCCAGCAGCTGCATATGAAAAAAATAGATTGCTGGAGATTTGTTTTCAACTGTAAATGACTTTTTGGTTATAATTGCTGTGAGCAAAGTAGTTGTCGATACGTCTTTGTTGTGGGTACCCAGATATTATCTGAAACTGCTGATTCGACCTTATCCAAGCAAGAAAGAAAGACAAATACATCCATGAGTATATTCAGAGGCTCAGATGAAAATGAATGCTGGAGGGGTTTGTGGCTGCATTTTAAAATGTAATTCTGTTAGGATTCAAAGTACTAGCGATGACGTGTTTAGATTAATGATTGTATAAACTTAAGGCACACATTTTCTTTTGTAGAAAAAAATGTGTTCATTTGATGAATGGCTTCAGAGCTGGGGGAGAATCGTTTTTTTAAAAGAGTTTCACTCTGCACTGCACACATTCAAATACAAAAAAGGTTTGGTTATTGTAGATAGGAGTATATATTTTAAGGTTGAACAGATGAAATGAGTAATTGTTTCTTCAATGATAGCTGTCTTTGTAAACACAGAACATTATAAGTGTGTTTGTTTTCATGTGTTTTGCATTGTTGAGCTAACATATTCTTGGAAAATAATAGCAACATTCCATCTGTCTCTGTCTTTGGATAAATGTGCTTTATTGTGAGATGTTAATGAGCGATTAAAAGATGTTTTAAAAATGTAAGTAAAAAAATGTCTTACTGCATTTTTGTTTTTATGTATAGAAAGAACAACACTTGTTAGATTCCATGTAAGTTGTTGGTTAGTCTTATAGTTCAAACACAGTCATTGACCTGTGTAATTTCATGCTACCTTGGTGACTCAAATCGCCATATGCCTGAACGTAAAAGATCTCCTTTTTACTTGGTGGCAAGTAGGTTTAAGTAAGTAAAAGAAAAAAGATTCAGGAATTTCAATGAATAATTAGAAATTAATAAAAAAACATGATTATTCCCTTCGAAATACTTGATGTACATGTATTTGTTGGCCAATACAGGCATCAAATCCACAGCATTGGCGTTATTAGCACAAAGTTAATATTAATCAACTGAATTCCAATATCTGGAAGATTATGGAAAACAATGATCATATTTCCAGAAAGTCTTGCAAGAGGAATGTGACTCCCTCTGGGCACATTAGTGATGGTTATTCCATATACCTTTATCAGTTAGCCTTACAGTCGCTGTGGAATACAAAAAGATGAAGGGGTCTAGCCTTATAGCGTGAACATGAGGGTAGAATTGAATTACCAATTGAAATGTCTTACTCTGACTAGGAACATGTAGCCCCATAGACACAGAGAGTGGAATCAAATGATGACTCGAGGCAAAGTTGCTTATTTGGCACATAGAAAAAGATGATGTACATGATGTCCTATTAGCAGCACACAGTGCCAGCTACTGGGCTAAGGCGGAACTGCATCTGCCAAATGTTTTCAAAAGGAAAATGCCGGTAATGCGTATCAACATCAAAAACAAAGCAGTAATTGTGAAAAACCACATGGTGAAAATAATGTGTAGTGATGACTGTGTCACATCCAGTAGCCTGTCCCTGAATTTGAGGAAAAATACAAAAAAATGATTTTTATCAAAGCTCCAAGAGAAATAAATGTAATTAGTGCACCAATAAAAGTAATGATTACATCACACAGGTCAAAAATGAAAAGAAGGATTTAGATTATACTGAGTCAGAAGGAGAACATGATGACGAGCAATGCTGAAGTGTACGAAATAGGCATACAAATAGAAAACAGAACATGGACCAAGCAAACCAAAATCTTCATGAAGTTTGATATAGATTGTTTCAAAATCTGATAAATGTGCAAGCATTGAAAAGCATATTGAGATTGTGGCACATGGTACAGGACTCTAGAAGTCAGTGGAGAAAAAAAAAACAATAATATTCAATATATTACCTGGGATGTTGGTGAAGACCAGGTAGCATTTTTCTCCAGTTTTTCAGAACAACACACACAAACTTGGAATGCTTTTAAAAATGAATTGTGTAGGCGTTTGACGGCTTCACCATTGAAATTTCCCCGACCTTGAAGGGCCCAAAGGGGCGCCCGTCATCTGGCCTCTTGTTCGCCACCCGCACGGGTTCTGGGATCAACATTCTAAAAAGGTTTTCAGCGTCATATTTCCATATCTCAATATTAGCAAATTGGGAACATCTCAATCCATACTCAATGGAAAAGGTAATCATACCTGTAGCGATCATCAATCTATATTGGAACCCTCAAACTATTACAAACAGAAACTTTTGCACTCAGCTGGCACAAATAATCGATGAAATATATGTGGAACAACAAATAGCACACAAAATTATTTGTGGCGACTTAAACGTGACATGTAACAAATCTGTTCACAGCGACGCAGAGGAAAAGACAAAGGGCCTCATTCCGAGTTGGGCAGTAAGGGATACCGGGCACCGGTAAGGAGACCGGTGCCGGTAATCCCTTAACGCCCAATATAAGGTCCATTAGTGGCAACCGCAAAGGACGTGTGGTCGGACCACACGTTCTTTACGGGTCCCGCTAAGGGACCAGGGCGCTAATTACGGGCATGCTATTAGCAGGCCCGTAATTACCGCCTTCCCCATTCCCATTGAGCCCTGTGGGGTTCAAATGGGAATGGGGAATGGCTGGTTGAATGGGGATTTACCGATTCCTACACTGTCGGAATGACCCAGTAAGTCCCTATCCAACCAGACCGGACCCGGACAAAGCGCGAGCGGGGTACGCGTATTCCGAGGGGTGCATGTGGACTTTCACATGCGTTTTCGCTAGCACGAGCAGGGTACGCAATTCTGAGGGGTGCGTGTGGACTTTTACACGCATTTTCGCTAGTGCGAGCAGGGTACGTGTATTCCGGGGGTGCGCAGGGATTTTTACATGCGATTTGGCAGTGTGGGCCCTCCCGGGTGTGCCTTTTCCCCCCTCCCCATGCCCTGCAGGCAGCCCACACAACAGGGGACTACCCTATACCCCTGACCATGCCCTGCAGGCAGCCCTCATGGCACCATGCACTTGTGAACCCCAAAACATGTCCCCCCCACCATTGACGGGCACCTGCCAGCAGGCCCGGCTCATGTCCCCCGATGACGGGCACCTGCCAGCAGGCCCCGACTCATGGCCCACCAAACAACATATCATAACAAAACAGACCCATGGCCCTAATGCCAACCCAAATCCCCCCTGCCCCCAACACAAGCATGCTACCATCCACTGCACCCACTCCCAAATTAGCCATGCCATGAGAGTCTCAAAAGAACCAGCATGGCCATGCATGAGTACAACAGAGCAACACATGACTGCGGCAATGCTCATAGAGACATGCACAAAACCAATGAGAGTACACCACACCAATAATGAAGGAATATGAAATATATTGAAAAACTTAATGAAATAACAAAATGAAAAATCAAATGTGCAAATTAAGAAATAATGAAAGGAAAAAAATGAAATGAAAGAATTCCAATGTAAAACAAAAATCCACAACAGGAAACTAAAAAAGTGGTCCATTGCCATTGTCCATATAAAGTACATTAAACAAAATAAAAACCATTGCTCCATGGAATGTCCAAAGAACGAAAGTATGTACAAGTCTGCAACTATATACAATGGAAGTCCAAAGGGTCCATGATCCACAAACAAAAGGAAACCTACAAAAATGTCCTATGAATAAAAAACTATATACATGAAGTGGAGCAAAGTCCATTAACTCCAAAACAAAGAAAATATAAAGGAAACCTAACACTAAAGAGCTAGGTACAAAGGCGGCGGGCAAGTTCAATGGCTCACTTGTTGATGTTCCAGGCCAGGGCATCATCGAACTCCAAGTCGATGTCCCGGAGGTGGGCCTCTTCCCTGGCCTCAAGGTCAAGGTCTCGCAGGGATGCAGTCAGGGCCTGTTCCAACTCCCTACAGTTGCACCGAGGCACTCAGCCCACCTCAATGCCCCGCACATGGAGTTCTCCGCCCTGACCATAGTGAGCCGTGCCTCCTCCGCCCACCGCCGCTCTGCATCTATCCGCTGGCCCAACCCAGAGACGTTTTTATGGGAGGGCAAAAGGGGCACTTGCCCAGGGCCCCCACCTTGGAGGGGGGCCCCACATAGCTGCCTGATCTGAAGAAGTAAGATTCCATTGGTCACCAGTCCTAAATAGCACACGTCAGGATATTGTATGGGGTGCTGCTGAGGGTCTAAACCCATTGCCTTACTGTTTTGACAACTACATTCTGTCTTGAGCAATTCATCATGTATTGCTTTCTGTGTTCACTGTGGTATACATAGTTTGTGTGTCCCGTACAGTACAACTCTGTAGCATTCTTTCCTTCTTGTAGGAATTATGTTGATCATGTGCAATAAGCAACAGTGAAATGCATATTGATAAATAGAGTACCACAATGGTTCAGAAGTTAGCTCATTGTGTGAAGCACCCATTGCAGAGATATGTGTTCATATGCAAAATTAGAATATCACATTCCAGCAAGGCTGGCTGAGCCTTTCCTATGTCTGAAGTTTATAAACCTGCCTGCATATGTACTTGGTTTACAGACCAACATCTGCTTTTATCAGTAATGTACCTGCACCAGATAGGGGTTGCTATAAAAACATACATATCATCCGTATGTGATGGTCTAGAAATTGATTTGTTCAGATTGGGTGTTGTAAAACCTAGGCAATCGCCTCCAACAATGGCATAAACTGTTAGTCTAAGAGGTGAATAAGTATCCAAATTCAAGGCTATGGAATGAAAGCGTTCATGCTTGTATCCTGGATTTGCCAGCAGTCGATACAGTGATCCTGGTCAAATCATCTAATATATCGTGCTGTCTTCTGTGAGGTTTGCCTTCCTGCATGCTGCTGGTATCGTTTAGCCCATTACTTGATCTTTCTTCTTATGTAGGCCATTTGGGTGGAAGGGTTGGTACACAGAAGAGAGCGGACCAGATGTTGCAGGCCTCAGGCAAGCATATTTTAAGGTCTGCTTGTTTGACACAAAAAACGGTTTGGTTTTTGGTAAAAGTCGAAGGTTTTATGCACGTTTATAAATGAAAATGTCACAAGCCATTGTTTTGAAAATATTTAAAGCTTTAAAATACAAAAGACAAACCCAGATTAAATCTGTTAAATCACATTGATTGGGATGCTGGTACTTACATACTTCCCTTGATGATGGAGAGAATGAAGCTATAACCATTCCCATTTTGCATAACACCCTTCTATAATATTTTGTTTAATAATTGTCATGTTTGGTAATGTGATTTGTGTACTTTCCAAGTCTGTTTTTTATAAAATCAGATTGTTTTAGTTCATGGTCAGAACTGGAAAAGAAAGTGTTCAAATACAGAAATTGCAGAGTTGTCACAAATCCCAGCTTCACCCCTCCACCCCTTAACCTATGTGTGATCCTGGGCATCTCATTTAATCTTGTATTGCCTAACCTCTCAATATTGCCACTCCCTAAACCTTTCAAAATTGTCAGCCCTTCAGAGTGATTTCCTTCTCATGGTATGATCTTCATAAACAACTTATTCATGGTTTCACTGGCTATAGGGTTGCTTATAATTTAATCGTGAGCATATTTATATTGCACATCACAGGCATTTGTTCCTTTGATATCTAATGGCAACACTATTTGAAAGCCATATCACACATATCCTAATCTGAGTCTGTCTGGATAAAGACACCTTCCTGGTAGCTTCTAATTTGCATCCACTATCCATTCTACGGTATGTGTAGCTTTCTTTTCCTTCTAATTGGTATCCTCTATCCATGCATGATCTCTTTTGCATTCTTTGAGGCAGCTAATGTGAATTCTCTATCTACTATGGGTTACATGTACCTTTTACCTAGGGTCCTGCATTAATACTACAGGCTGCATACCTTCCTGGATCCTATTGATAAACATTATCCTGTATGTGCTAGAACAGTAACCTCTTCATAGACTGCTAATGTTGATCTTCAAATGCTAATTGTTTACCATTCTGATTAGAGCAAGAATGAAGAGGGTAAGGGGACTTAAAGGGAGTAAACGTGCTTATTATGCTGCGAGACAGCATATCAACCTATAGGTTGAGCGCAACAGTGGGGGGGGCAGTATTCTTGATCTCTTAATTCCTTTGGCTTGGTGGAGGGGGGCCCCAAAGATGTCCGTGCCCAGGGCCCCAAAAGTGCTTAAGATGGCCCTGGCCCAACCGCTGCCATACGGAAGACACTCCCAATCCAGGGTACTCCTGCCCTCCAGCTGATTCCTGCCCCTGTGATGTTGAAGGCCCCGAGCCTTCATCACTCCCACCCTGAGCCTGCTGCTGCCGTGCATGTGCCCTGCTTGTCGATGCCTGCACGTCCTCCTCTCGCTGGGGTCCAGTCGTTGGGGTGGCCACCCCTGCTGGACCTCCGACTGTCGCAGGGATGTGTCCTCCACCAATATGGCTGCTGGCTCAGGGGCAGCTCCACAGGGTGCCCAGGTGATACTTGTGCAGGAAGATGGCACAGAGCATGACTGGCGCATGGGGGGTTCAGTTGAGGAGGGGGTTGCTAGAAGATCCGGCACACAGAGGAACCCAGCCTTGGTGACCTGTCCTAGTAGGCCGACGCGGTTAATGAGGTATTCGAAATGATGTGCATTGTCCTCACAAGAACCCTGCACATCATCCCAAATACCACGTAATGCATCGCCACCCCAGCTAGGACAGGCTCAACCCGGTCACGGATTGCCACATCCGCAGGAACACATACACCATTGATGTGCATCAGTCATGAGGGGACTCACATGCAGCATGGTCATGTCCCTGCACATACACATCCATACATGGGCCTTTTCAGACATATGTCCAAGCTGCACACTCCTTGCACACCTCAACATGCACTGCGTCCAATAAGTACGCATGGACACTTACCGCTCGACTCCGGACGGGACTCCCTCTCGAGGACCTAGCGGTGAAGCGCTGGGTTAATACGTTCCAGGACCCTCATGTCATGGTGGTAAGTTGGATCCGGCTCCTCACTGCATGTGCTGCTTCCAAAAGGCGCCAGGCCTTCCAGAGGTTCCTGGACCTGAAGTTTGCCACCCCCTCCGCATTGATGGCAACCACGATGTCCAGCCAGTTCCTCTCCCGTCCATCCTTGTCAGCGCATCTTCTTCCATAGAGGGCATCATAATGCCCCAGGACTTGCTCTACCAGCCCTCTGACTCTCTGGCTGGGGGTTGCCAGTGGTGTCTGATGGTGCTTTCCCCGACATGGCAACCCCCGAGGCAGGTGTGGGTGGGCAACTGGGTCCTGGGGCTGGGCTGTGGAGCGATGGAACTTCAGTCGGGAGTCTTCTGTTCCAGCAGGGGGGTCACAGCAACTGGACCCCTGCAGATGGCACCAAATGGCAGGGCATGTGGCCAGCAGGCAGGCAGCAGCAGATGGCAGGTGGGAGTCTGCTCAGGGCTCTGGGGGGCAGGAAAATGGCCTTCTGGGCAGGAGCGTGTCTTCCATGTGTTGTTGTGCGGCCAGCTTGATATGGAGTGATTTGGCACGTGAAAAAACAGCACGTCAGCGTGTACTTTGAGGAAAATCCTTAGTGCATAAGCGCGTATGTGACATAACGTGCGTGCGGGCGTTTCCCTCGGCACGTGTTGAAGGTCCCACATGGGTTTCCATCACTCTGTATTTGCTCTTCGTGGAGAGCGGTGCGTGTATTTTCCAGATGTTGGGGTTCACACGCGATGACTTCACAGCGGCTACAGTGCATACTTCTTCTTTTTGTGTGGGTGTTGGCTACGCGTTCTTCTACATGCAAGGCAGATGGTGAGTCACACACGCTATTTTTCCTACTGCGGGTGTCCCTGTTAGTCACGTACCCCTTTTTTTCGGGCATACTAGCCTGCGTGTTGATCACATACACATTTTTTGTGTTCCTGGCTGCCACAGCGTACTGTGTGTGTTTTTTACATGCACGTGGGCTACAGCGGTCATGTATCTCTTCTTCTTGCTTTTTTGGGATGCCTGAGCATTGCTTGACACATCATTTCTCCTAAGGGGCCACAGAATGGGACATTCATAGTAGCTGTATATACGTGCTTTGTTTTTTGTGCGCCCTTTTATACTGCACGCGGACGCTTCCGCCTGCCTTTGTGTGGCGGATGTGTTTAGGCCTGTGCGTGTCTTTTGGCGTGCACGTGTTTCCCCTATTCAATTCAATGAATACATGTAGCTTGCGTGCGTGTGGGCGTTCTGTGTATTTCACAGCAGTACTTCACCAGTTACGCCCTTATTTTCACGTGTTGTTCCCCATTCCGTGTGTTCTGCCCTGTGTTCCGCCCCCTTTTTGGTGTGTGCGCTAATGTTGTGCGCTTTCACTGTGCGTGTCGCGCACGGCATTCTGGATGTTGTAGTGATGTGTGCGCCCGTGTGCGCCAAGCATGGATTTGGCGCACATCTCGGGGAAAACACGTGCAGGGCCTTCCATGAATCGCACGCGTGCACTTGCTTTTTCACGCTTGTGCCAGCTTGCGCAACAGATTTTGACGCACATTTGTTCCATGAATCGGGCCCAAAATCTTCTCCCCACCAATGAAATTTTGTAAATAAGATCTCTTTCCAATTCTAACAGGCGCAGACTATGTAAAGATCAAATGCACCCTACGACTTTAAGACATCTCCTAATGACATGTCCGGAAACCAAATCATTGAGACTTGCATACTTGAAACCGTTGTTTTCTGAAACCAGGCTCTGTGAGGAGGACGTTTGGTGGGCTTGTTTGATCTCAGGAGAAAAGACAACATGGACTATTGCCAAAGCAAAAATCTTATAGAAAACATTGGAAAAAATAGAGGATCTTAACAAATAATTTAGCGGCACGTTTTCTGAGTCTCTTGTAAAAATCTTTAATTGATTAAAACAAGTAATACATTTTTTTTTAATTAATTCTGTAGCCATTTTAATCCATATTGTCCAACAGGTGAAACATATACTATGTTCCATCATTTGCCAACCTAATGAGTCCCACTCCATAGGGCTTTTCTCTGATCAAACCAAATCTGGAGAAAGAGTCGATCAATTTTTGGAAAGTCATACTCTATACAAGTGGAGCATAGCTATCAAACAACTACCACAATTGTCCTATTAGCTGGTCTACAGAACAGGTGACTCATATGTGTAAAGTGATTGTGAAACGTCTAAATGCTGTTGGCAAGTCAAGTGAGCACAAAGAGATAAAGAAAAACAAAATATCTGGACGAGGTGGACGAGGGCCCAAATTCTCGAAAGTTAATTACAGTAAAAACATAGCCCTAATGACCAATAAAAGAAAGACCAATGCTCTGAAAGTCAATTGAATGAACCTCACTGTGAGAAGTTGATTCCCAAGAAAACTGTGTTATCCCCAACCACATTTCAGAGCATGGATCCCACACTGATACATAATTACATATCACCCAGATGCAAAGGATCTCATCCCAACTCTGGGTTCCATTATACTCCTGTTGAGGGAAGGAATTCCGTGGCTAATGCTTCCTCTGAGACACGAATTGCAATGTCTACATCAGAAATACTCTCAATGTCTCCAGGAAGAGCAAATTATATGAGATACATAAATAGATTGCCAGTTTCAAATATTTGTTTGTTTTGTTTATTTGTTTATTTATTTAGTATAGCGCGCAAAACCCAGAGGTAAAAGGGCGCAACAGAGGTCAGGAAGATAGGATTACTTAAAAACTTGGTTACAGAATAAGATAGGCATGAGAAAAAGTGCATTGCATTTACAGTTACATTGTGTGGGATGTGCATATATACATATAATTGAGCGAAGGTTTACAAATTTACATATTAATACTGTGCGTAGGAGCAGTTCGGTTGCATTTACATATTTACAAATTTAAGGCTGTGCATGGTAGTCAGGTTATAGCATTGGCATGATCAGATTAGATGGCAGGGTTAGTCGTGAGGATCATTGGCCCGCAGCCAAGTGAGGGTGTTTCGCCTGAAGCTATAGTAGGATTGGTCTGTCCTAATGTGGAGTGGGAGGGCGTTCCAGTGTTGGGCTGCCAGGACAGGGAAGCTGCTGCCGCCGGTTTTCTTTTGTCTGAAATTGGGTACCTGCAGGCAGTAGGAATTGATCGATCTGGTGGGGCGGGTGGACGTTTTTTTCTTTATTCTGGATGTGAGATAGGGGGGGGCTGCGTTGTTTAAGCATTTGTGGGTGAGTGATGCCGTTTTGAGGGAGATGCGGTCATGGATTTTAAGCCATTTGTGTTCTCTTCTTTTGTTGGAGATGTGTTCCTTAGAGGGTAGGTTGAGGGCTGTTCTGAGAGCGTTGTTTTGTAGTGTCTGTAGTTTGTTGGTATAAGGTTAAACAGTAGATATTACACTTTTACGTGTAAAAGATAGCATTTCAATGCATTTTTTTGTAACATTAAAACGGTACATGAAGCTGCCCAGTGTTGAAATGTTGGCACTGGACAGCTCCTTGTAACGTTTTAATGTTTTTTTGTATATTGGGGAGTTCCCCCTGATCCCCTCAACTCCCACGCCCCCTCCCCCGACCCTAACCCTAACCACTAACCCTAACCCTTAATCTAACCCTAGCACCAACCGTAACCCTAATCTAACCCTTACTCTAACCATAGCCCCAACCCTAACCCCTAACCATAACCTTGATCTAACCCCTAATCTAACCCAAGCCCCAACCCTAACCACTAACCCTCACCCCTAACCCTAGTTTTGAATATACCATCGAATTATAGTCAATGGAAAGGCATTTTGATGGAAATGCTTTTTGATGCTTATAATTCGTTGGTATATCATTCGATGGAATGGTTTTCAATGGATTGACTAGGTACCCCTCTGATCTTGTTAATCCAGGTGTCAAAGAAAATATTCTAACAAATGATCAATATCTGGATGATTGCTTCCCAGTGGATTTGTTTGATTGTGAGCAAGGAACAGGAACAGTAGGTATATACAAATCTTTGTTCTTCCAATGTATTTCCTATGCCAGATTAAGGAAATATCAAAGAGTGGGAATAAAAAGAGGTAAAAATGCTGTTGCATACCCAGAACCCCCACTGAAGGACCTGAAAAGGCAGGTGCACAGTCTGCCCAAAGAACATGGATACGTATTCAAATTGCACTTGCAAAAGCTTGGTGAATAATTAATTTAAAGACAAAGACATATCCAAAAAAGCTTTCTTCCCCATGTCGCTATTACTTTCAAGGGGTATGGCGGCAATCAGAAAGGTTAGCCCTGAACTCAGTAATCATTTGTATTCCTTGTGTAATCTGGAAACTGTTGGAGAGCGGTATTACCCACCCATTAGTGTCCAGGGTCAATGTCAGTCCTTCACATTAGTTGACACTCAAGTAAAAGTAATGATGAAGACCAAAAGAAGTTTTTGAAACAGTAAATTAGGAGAAATTAAAGTAACACCACTTGAAAATGCAGCCAGTAATAGGTCCAATGTAACATTTCTATGGGGATTAGATCCCGGTGGAGGGGGTTGTTGAGGTAGAACTTAAAGTAGGAAAACAGACTCAGACAACTGGTGATGAGAAAGACAATTCAGGAAAAGATATTTTTGATGGAGAACATTGTTTTAAGATGGTTCTTGATGGTAATTGATTAAGTGAATGGGGTGCTGTGGTCCCTGGCCTGCAGACCTCTAAAACCTCAAAGTGTATCACCATAACAGCAACCTTTGTGAGTGTCTTGGACTGGCAAGTTATAATAAGACAGTTGAGTTGTAGCTGGAAAATTGGCAAGCACCTGACATCACCCATTATACTGGTGTTTGAGTCATAATCTGAGAACAGGAAACTAAATCAGCCACTTAAAGTGCATATGCATTCCAAATCAAAAGCAAGAACTCAAGTGGATGAAAACACATAGGGGCTCATTTTCATCAAAGCCATAATGTTAATGGAAGGAGTAAGAGGCTTGTTTAAGGCTATTACTCCCATTAATGGCAAGAGCCATTTTCAAGCATTTGTATGGCCAAAGGCTATATGCAACCTGCATTTCTGCCACCTTCCTTCGTCACTGTCATACAAATGCTCCAGCATTTGCACCGGCATGGATTTTCATAAAGCAGGCTGACCCCATAGGGATTCATTGAATATACTGCCTGCCATGGTCTCATGGTAGCGTGTACAATTACAATTAAAACCTTCCTGATATGCTCGCCTGTCGGGACGGGTTTAACTAATTGCGAACACTGCTTACCAGGCACGCAAACAAATACCTCCACTTAATTCACTTAATTTGAATACAAAACAGATATCCCTAGATGGGAATATTTCCAGAGTTAGCGAAATTAGTAGAGAAACAGGCACAATTAAGAACGAGAATGATTAAGACAGATATTTTTTTCATTCAAAGATGTATTCGCCCACAATGCATATGACTGTGGGTGTACAATTTATGTATGACAACATAACCTAAAGAGTAGTGAGTATGAAGTGGGGCCAAGTTCTGGCATGAGAGTCTGGTTTCAGTTTCTACAGTTTGGAGGAGCCACTATTGGAGAGGAAATCCTGCCATTCTATAAATCATTTAATTCTGCGCAGAGCACGGCATGGAGTGAGAAGTAGCAGAAGTGGTCTGCCGTGGTCTGTCGGGGGATGATGAGGCCGAGCTGATTTACTACCACGAGAGCAGCTTATAAAGGTACATCTCTGACTGTAAAATTAAAGTTTAAACTCTGCTTTACTCCCTTAAAGCTCTCGTTATCCCCCACTATCGTTGACTTTATGTTGTCAATAGATGCAAGTATTGTGGGAAAGTAGCCACAAAGACCAAAGCATACAATTTGAGAAACGTGAAACCGTACCGGAAGACTGTTAACCATGCAAAGCCTGCTGACGGTATGTTGGGGAATCGGAAAGTGTCACGCTCCTCATGCAATGGGAAAAGGGGGCGAATACAGAGCCGAGAGGAAAGATTACTGCATTCTTTCAAACAAGTGCAAATGGAAAAGTGTCAGAAAGTCCTAAACAGGTATCCATGCCAGCGATGGTGGTAGAAGTGAATCTCAGGGAAAATGTCAATTGTTAAGTCGCTTGCATAGATAATAACTCACTTTTGGACCTCTGCTATTTGTTGCAAAATGTCATGAATACTCTTTCTGCTGTGTTACAAACAAAAATGCTCCTCTGCCACCTTCACTATCAAAATCTATACCTTTGGAAGTGCCACCAGCAAAGTCGCAAAGGATGTCAGCTACCCCTGTCATATCCTGTCTCAGAAGAGAATCAACATGATATTACTGAAGTTGTTTGAAAGCAGAGAGACAAATGCAACAAATGCAAACTTGAACCATACATAGTATGGGGTTGATTCAATTTGCAGTAAACATACTGCTGAAACTCTGTGGGCAAATACACCAAGATTTGAAAGCACAGAGGTAGACTGTAGCACATCTAGTGAAACATGCCGAGTGAGGAATTCACACTGACTCTGATAATAAAACTCATTCAGGTTTCAAGGACACCCCTCCTGAGCCGGTTCCCGCTGAAACTCAGCTTGGAAATTACCAAGAGCACATGAATAGGTAGAAGGAAATTCAGTAAGCTCAGTTATTTTTCAAACTCACAAGAAGTGACGTTTGCTGAATTGCAAACGTCGTACTCAAAAAGAGGCACAAGAGGAGCAAGTACCCGTAAAGGAGCCATTCATTTCCACCATTATTTCTTTAGCCAGATCGGAATCCAAAAAACTGCAGAGAAATGAAATACGAAGTAAAAAAAGGCTACTGAAACCAAAGGGAACCTTAATCAGCTGCCTACTTAAAAATGATGATATAGATGATGCAAGCAAGACTGGTGCATTAGATGAAAACGAGATTATGGACCCTCCTGCATCTATAATGAGCATGCTGTACCTTAACAACATAGATGACGAGACCAGAGGAAGCAACGCTAAGGACGGGGAAGACAGAAAGGCTGCCGATGGACCCACAGATTTTCACAATCGGAAAAAAACAGAATGGATCATTCCAGGGGTCGAATCAACTGTTCTGACCTATTGTCCCTGCTGCACAGAATACATACATTAAGAGTCCTGAATTCCAGTGACTTCGATTTTGTGGAGCCATTTGATAATGTTGGGAGTAAACTCTCATGCATTCATCGTCTCACCTCTGATACTGCGTCATTAATTCACTATCATCAATTAGATTTAGCAAAATTAGGCTGCAACTTGAATGCGAAACCTAACATTAGGGCTGTCTGTAGGATTATTTAGCATGTTTTGGGAGCACAGCACCATTGCATGGGATTAATGTATTGCTATAATGTGGTATAGCAAGCCATGTGTTGTCAATGTGACATGGACATGTAAATGAAGACAGGCTACTCAGTCAAAAACACAGCAATTTTTTTCACATTTAAAAACACAATTTTTCTCTCACCTGAAATGCCTCTGTTGCAGAAGACACATTAGAGGATTAATGAACTAATATAATGAACAGTACTAACATGGTTCTAATCAAATAACCTCATAATGTGTTCTCCAGTGCAAAATGAGGTGGAAAAGACAGGCTCTGAAAGTCATTTTAAACGTGCACTTGGATTCATTTTTTTATTCTCTGTTCACTGTGTTAGCTGGATGCAAAATCTGCATGCCAGGAAATGAGTAGATACAGTTTTTAAACCGTATAAGCCAAGCCATTGTTGAAAGAGGAGGATAGATTATTGTGTATTTTGATTGGTGACATGTCACCTTAAGGGCTGTAACGGAGGTTTCCTAAAGAATCTCGGGGAGAGAGAATGGCAGTGGACATTTTTACACAGCTTGGGTGAGAAGCCTGAGGGGTGTTGCTGTAGGGCTGCCTGATTGAGGGGCGTCGTTCCAGTATACTACTGACCTTCACAGGCTGGAGATTCCAGTCAATTGGCACCGGTTTGAGGACCAAAGAGTGCAGATTGGAACTCCATGTCCTCGCCGGGTGTTACAAAGGGAAGCCCTGAGCCATTTAAAGAAGGCAACCTGTCCAGAGAGTTCACATGCTGATCTGCTACAATTTTGCTGGTAATTATCTTACACAAAGCGAGAATGCGGTGGGTGAATCAAAGCTATTTCAGTCAGGCAGTGTAGCGATAGCTGCGTTCTAATTTTGCTATTCAGAAATGCAAGTCAACTGATGCACTGTTCTTTTTATTGTTGCGAAGAATCTAATGAAATGCCATGTATTTTGCAATTGCTTCTCTTATGTTTATTCTAGAAAAGACTGCCTCGCAAAATTGGTAATGTATGATTTTGAAATGAAATTGATGTAAATCACAACACGTGTATAGGCTTCTATTTGCTTCTGTTTTTCTCTGATACAGTTAGCCCATATCACCTGATAAAAGGGGAGGTTATTAGGTAATATATGTCAAGCATCCCATGTGGAAAAAGTTATGTTATGAGTAATTATAAATAGCTGTGTGCGTGGTTCCACTCAGTGTGTGTGTGTGACTTCTGAGTGGAACACAATCTGATAGTCTGTTGGACGTACATGAGTCAGCAGAGAAAGAGTCCTCTGGAAATAGTTTCACTAATGTAAATAAATTAGTGATTATACCACATGTTATTGTGAATACTTTATGGAAGCATAGCTCACTGGTGTAGATAAATCAGTGATAACAACCATATGTGGCACTCCATATCACAATGTGGTTTTCTTGAATAATGTAGAAGCCTGAGCCCTCTAGAGATCACAAGAACAGTCTAAACAAAGGAAAGGGGTTTTGCATGTTGGGGCCACAAAGAAAACAAAGAAATTATGCTCATCACTATACCACAACGAAATGCATACCAACTAAATGTATCTGTGTACTGAAATAATGCATAGCCACGATACCACCATAATACTAAACCCAATCTGAATGCAAGGGGTGATTGTTGCTAAATTACTTTTATTCTTGGTGGTAAGAAAATACCGCTACGCCCCAAATCTACACAAAATACCCTACATATTTATGGTGCGTTGCAGGTCAGGAAAGTGATCATAGAGCACCTACTGGGCGTGGCAAGTGTGTCTCACACCGCCATTTGTACATTAAAGGGAACCCATTTCATAATAGCAGTGTGTCACTAAAAACGAATTTCAGAATGTCTCAAAGGGAAACCACATTCTCAGCCCTAGTGCAATATTTAGAGGCAAAGTTATTCGCACATGGGATGTGGTCATCAAACAGTGCCTCAGAATGGCATGACCGTATTCAGGGTGAGGTGCAGAAAGAAAAACTAGACAATATTTTTGCAGAAGGCAGCATAATTCAGGTCTGCCTTCTAAGGTTATTAAATGCAGCCGATAAAAATGCAGAGAAAGACTGTTTGATACGGCTATGTGCCAAAATCTGGTTTATTTTGAATAGGTCCCTGCGAATGCAAGAAAATGACACCCAGCTAATTAACAGGTTAAAGACTGACTTAGATGGGGCAAGTAAAAATCAGGAAATGTTAAGAGCAGAATTGGATGTATGCCAAAAAGACATGCAGTTAAAATGCAGAGATTTTGATGTTCAATTGTCCAAAACCAAGAAACAATTTGACGACAGTGAACAAGAATTGGTACACTTAAAAGCATTGGTGGAACACATTAAACAAGATAAAGATGAGGTTGTGTCAGAGATGCAGATTTTACAAAAAGAACATTATGAGAAAGAAAGTGACCTCCAAAATGCGGAACAAGAAATGGTTAAAATGCTCCAAGAAAGAGACAAGAGGAATAAAGAATTTAATGAGTGCCAAAAGCAAATGTGCGACATGCAGGAGGTAATTAATAAAATGAGTGATGAAAACAACTATTTACAAAATGAAGCAAACAGGCTCCGTAAAAAGTGTAAGGACTTAGAACAGCAAATGTGCATTCTCATGTCCCAGGAGAGGCGGCAGGGTACCACATTCAATGGAGTTGAGGTGAATTCTATTTCTACCCAAAGGGCTTGTGCCCCAGTGACTGGGCCGGTGACTGAACTTGGTTGCAGCACCCTTGGGGGATTTGATACTCCCATTGGGGGCCAACACCAATCCCATACACCTGGAACCAGGGTTGAGTCACCAAGTAGTGCAATTCCATGCATTGCAAGTAGCCCCACAAAGATAATGAAATCCATTAAAGCCCTGATCAAACCATGTAAAAAAGGAGGGGAATGCTGCACAGAGGATCACTTAGAAGCGGTTCATGACATTTTTAAAGCACTCCAGATACCTAAGGAACAGTACAGGCAATATTTTCATTTAACTTTAGATGCCCCGATGGCCAGTATTATAAGAGGATTGAATGAACAGCAGAATATGACATGGGCGGAGTTCGAAAAAGAGATCAAGTGTCATTTTTCTCCTTTCCAGTCATTTCAGGAGGCAAAGAAAGTCGCTTACACAATCACTGCTGGGCCTAATACATCCCCTCACCAGTTTTTACAAGACTTAAAAAGAGCATTTTCTTGCTTTGATGTATCTTTTGACCCCAATTCCAATGAGTTTAAAACTGCCTACTTTTATGGGCTGCAGAAAGACATCATAGCCCAATTGGTCCGTGAATTTGACCGTGACAAGTCCCTGGAATGGATTGTACACCAAAGCACAAAACTATATGAGGTACTCTATTGTCAGGGTAGAGAAAGTGATAAAATGAGAGATACTAGACCTAAATCTAAAGAACCCTCAGAAACAGTGATGGAAATCAGGTCAGCCAAAATGTCCCTTGGGTCTGCTCAAAGTCCAAGTAAAAATAATTTGGCACATGAACAGAGGGGTAATCAACAAAGGTCATCACACACTGCACCAATGTTCCAATCACATGATCCTAATAATAGGGAGAGTTACATCAGCCCCAGGTACTTAGGAGATAGGCCCCGGGCAGGCTATCAACCTTTTATGTCAGGTATGAAGAATAACCAGAGACAAAATCAGGATCAAAGAAATGATGGTCCTTATCAGATATTGGGGACACAAAGCAGATTTGATCCCAATACCATGATATATGGTAATCAGGATAGACCCCGATATGCGGATCGATATGCTGATAATGGGAATCAACATAGTGGCCAGTACCCACAACCTGAGAGACAAGACATGAGACAGAATATGAATGACACTTCACGTCAGTACAATGATTCCCCAGCAGGGGACTACAACCAAAGGATGGGTGCACCCCGTTCCCCTCCGCAAATGAATCAAGAGTTCAGGAACCATCCCAATAGAAATCATTCTCCTGAGAAGTATCAGAATAGATCCAATCAGGGGGAAAGCAGCCAATATCGATCTAGGCCACAGAGAGAGGATGCTAGAGAGATGGAAAGATTCCAGTGCCTCGAGGCCCAAGTGAAAATGTTGGCTGAGCAAATAGGAAAGCTCTGCACATCACAAAAACAGTCATCAAAGGAGGGGGCAGATGGCCATGGCAATGATCGGGGGGCTTCTGAAAAGTGACTAAGTACTTATGATACCTGCAGCGCCGAAAAGACAGTTTGCTCTGATGTAATTTTGCATAATGACTCTGAGATGCCTAATGATTTAAAAGTGGAAATACCAGTACATGAACATGTAACAGAAAATGCAAATACTTCTAAAAGAGAGGTACGGTTTAACCTAGAACTAAATCAAACATTGGCGATATGTACAAATGAAATAGGAAAACCTGAAAACCCAAAAGAACAAAGAGACAGGTTTAAGAAAAATGACTCATGCATGGGGAATACCAGTGAACCGGGAGTAAGTGGCGATGCTATAGCTCCTTCCCTGGGCAATCCAAACAATGACCAAACACAGACAGGAAAAAGAAACGCTCAAAAGGAGGGTACAGGTCAATCACCTGAAGAATTCTTTGATCCACATATTTTTGAAGAGGTTAAAAAGGGCTGGTACCATACTGGATAATCACAAATGCACAGAATTAGACAATGAAAAATTGCCAAGTGATGTTGTCACACATGTTCAGTTGGAGGGTTTTAGTGTGACCTCTGATGATACCTGGATGGATGGGCGAACGGTGGGCACACTCCAAAAAACCTCTGAACATGGGGAAATGAATAAAGTCTCTCACACAGGAATGAGCAAAAAGGAGGGAAAAATGTCTTTCCATTTACCGATGTGCTTAGCCAAAAGTGAAAAAGGCCTGAGAAAGGTGAGCCCTGAAATCAGTAAGAATTCGCATTTCCTATGTGTGTTATAGGAAGTTAAAGACAGGTATTATGCTTCCATCATTGTGGAAGAAAAATGCCATACATTTGCAAAGATTGTCACTGGCGCACAGGCCACAATTATGTCTAAAGGATTAGTAAAGAGTTTCAATGAAGGGAGATACCTGCAGAATCAGATCACAGTAAAGGAGAATCAAGGTCCAGTGCATAATTTTAACGGGGAGGAAGTGCCTATTATAGGCACCACTGAGGGTGACATAAAGATAGGTAAACACAGAATGAAACAGGAGGTATTGGTCACATCCATTTGTGATATTCCATTTCTAATGGGAACAGATTGCCTGAAAAGATTATCTCTGCTCATAGATGGGGTGAATGGAGTACTGTGGACCTTAACCAAAAAACCATTGAGACCTAAGAAACTAAAATCACAAAACAGCAATATAAATGAATGTCACACCGTTGCAAAAACAAATGATGCAGTGGAGGTGTATCTCCAGAATAGTTGCATACCTAGTGTCACTGTTATATTAATGTGTCAAGACAAGATGCAGAATGAACACAAAAAATTACCTGTACAAATATACTTAGACCCAAGGAAAGAATGGCAAACTGCCATAGATGAGCACACCTTACGTTTGTATTTAAAAGAGAAGAAATGCAAACAGAATACTGCTCCTAGAGCAGGTTCAGAAAAACACATTACCATTCTTGCTGAAATACACATGGAAGATGAACAACCATGGGTTCATGTTGGGATAAATGACTATTCTAAAACAATAAAAGCCACTTTAGCACTTGAACAGGAAAGGAGCTTCATTAATGAGAAATTGTTGCAAAGAATAATAGAAAGGGAGATCCCGAAATTTAGGATTAAAAACCGAATTGCAGGTAGATGCATGCTGAAAATTAGCATTGGACAAAAAACAATTTACCATAATGTTTGGATAGTGTGTGGAACACAAAATGACTTTTACATGGGCAATGACATCATGCACAGAATGTGTATGGTGCTAGATTTCTGTAATCAAAAGATATGGTCACGCATAGGTGGGCCGGCACCTGAATTTGAAGACAAAAGAAGGGCTTATCATTGCGCACAGCTTGTCCCTTATGCAATTGACTTACACATGAGGAAAGATACTGTTATCCCTGCATTCACAAAGCAGTTTGCAATAACACTGAAATGCAAAAATGGACAGCAGATGAAAGATTCTGATGCATTTGTATGTCTGAATGAATCCATAAAACAGCAAGGCCTGGATTATGAATACATTCCATTGGTAGATGTGGGTGAAGGGTCTGTAAAGATTATGGTGAATAATAAAGGTTATCAGAATATTCATTTAGAGGAAAACTCCCCAGTCGGAATGGCCATACAAAAATCACATTACACAGCTGATCTAAATAACATGGTGATTGGAAATATCTCTGAAAAGTATGTAGATGCTAAGGGTGAATTGCCAGAATACCTGGACTCTCAACCCAAAGGGATATTTAAAATTCATTCTGTGTACCCTTATGATTCAAGCGAGACAGTGTGCTGTCATCAAGAGGACTGCATAACATTTAACTTAAATGAAAATGAAATAGAAAATCAGCCTATTGAAGTGGAAGCTGATATGCCAAAACGATTAAATATGGCAGCTTTACAAAGAGACACAGCCACACAATTAGAGGAAGGCGCCGAGATTCCCAGGCCGTAACATTTTCCAGAATTCTCCAAAATGGTAGAGGAGCAGATTTTATTAGCGGATGCATGTGACAACAAGGAGGATAGAAATGAATTAAGGAAGATATTTATGGAGTTTAAAGATGTATTTGGAAAAGATGCTTATGATTGCGGGCTAACTAATTTACATGGCCACACTTCCGGAAGGGTGTAGCAGAAGCCCAGTATTTGTACGCCAGTATAGACTACCGCTAGCATGTTTAGAATTATTGGCAGAGATTATAAAAAATTTGGAGTCGCGGGGAATCATCAGGCCCATTCATAGCACATCCAATACACCTATTTTAGGTGTGTTAAAACCAAACGGTCAATGGTGACTGTGTGCAGATTTGAGAGAGTTAAATAAAAGAGTGCCAGTATCCAGATGGCCACTGCCATTCATTGATCAGGGATTAGCTCAGGTACATGGTTCAAAAGTGTTCACCATATTAGATCTCACCTCTGGATATTGGTGTGTGCCATTGGAAGAGGAGATACAGAATTTATTTTCCTTTTGATTTGATAAGACTCAATACGCATGGGTTAGAACTCCATTCGGGTATGTCAATAGTGGGAGTGAATTTGGCATATTTTTGAGGAAGGCTATGCCTGATGCAGCAGAAAGAGGAACCATCATTTATGTGGATGATGTCCTGATAGAAAATGATAGCTTGAAAAGCCATTTTGATGAAATAAGACATGTTCTTGGCCAATTGCAGAAAGCAGGCACCAAAATATCTTTACAAAAAGCACAATGGTGCAAGAAAAAGGTGAATTTTCTAGGCCATGAAGTGACTGAACATGGATTAAATCCACAAAAGAAGAAAATAGAGGCCATACAGAAACTAAAAGATCCTAAAAATGTGAAAGGGGTAAAACGTTTATTAGGAATGACAGGTTATAACAGAAAGTTCATTGAAAATTATGCTGAAATCACTCAACCATTGGCTAAACTGCTTAAACTGAATACACTCTGGAAATGGGAAAAAGAGCAGTCTGAGGCAGTGGCTAAATTAAAGGAATGTCTTGTAAAGGAACCATGTTTGGCTTATCCCATAAAGGACAGGGATTTCTTTATAGAAATAGGTTTCTCTGAACATTGTATGTCAGCAGTGTTATCACAAAAACATGATTTGAATCACAAAACCATTGCATATGCAAGTAAGGCATTTTCCCAAGTTGAAATTAAATTCAATGAATGTGAAAAGGCCATATTAACCACTGTGTGGGCGCTACAATATTTCCGCCCCATTGTTCAGGGAGTAAAGGTGATTATTGAGACAAACACTAGCATTACAGGATTTTCCTGTAGAAGTGAGATATGGCCAAAATAAAAAAAAGCCCAATTGCTCAAGGTCTAGCAGATTTACATGACTGTGCAGCTGAACCAGTATCTAATGAAATAGAAGTGGAACCTAATTGGCAGGAATTTGAACAGTCACCACACAAAGCTTTTGATGAAAAAACATGCAAAGACTTGCCAACTGTATATGTTGATGGTTGTGCCTTTCACATTGAAAATGACAGTGATAAACAATTAGTGTCAGGAATAGGGAATGTCTGGTTGAAGTGTGAAGGTATCCCGAGTATAGGGATGATAATTGGTGCTAGGAGCAGTCAGGTAGCGGAATTGGCAGCCATTTATAAAGCAATTGCTACTGCAGTTGATAATAAATTCAGTGGAATTGTCCTGGTGACTGATTCTGATTACGCATGAAATAGCTTTGTGGAATATTTACCTGGCTGGAAAGCGAGAGGCATCATTACATACAATAAAAATCCACTTAAACATGGAAAAATGATACAAGCCATAGACAAATTGGTGTCAGAAAATGATTTAACAATATACTGGAGGAGAATTCGTGGGCATTTGAAAACTCCAGGAGAGGATAAGGAGGGAAATGATAAGGCAGATTACCTGGCTAAAATTGGGGCTGTGATGGGAGAATTGCTACCTATTGAACATTTACTGGGTGCAATACAAATTGATGCAGTAACACATTCTAAAGCACCAAAGGAGACAGATCAACCAGTGGTACAGTGGAGTTATGATACACCAGACCAAGATCTGATTGAGGCACAAAAGAATGATCGAATTTTGGGAATCTATTATAATAATTTGATAGATCCTGAACAAAACCCTTTAACAGAAAATGATTGTATGGGAAAAGAAGAATTGAGGGTGCTATTAAAGAATAAAAAACGAATAAGACTACAAGATGGACTCATGATTAGAGAGTCCATAACAGGACAAATACAGTGGGTGGTACCCCTTTCATTCAGAGGGTTAATGCTACACCATGCACATGCTGCAATAACTGCAGCCACAGAGGCTCACAGAAAACAATGGAAATACTAAAAGATTATGCTTATTGGCCACATATGTCCCAAGATGTGGAATTATATACTAGAGGATGTCTAGTATGTGCCCAATTTAAACCTGCTTCACCAATGCATAGAGCTCCATTAATGAAAAGAGGCCTAACTCTTCCATGGTCAGATTTGCAAATAGACTATGTAGGGCCTGTAAAGAGGTCGAGCAGGGGGAACCGGTATATTTTAAGTGTGGTATGTTTGATGTCGAAGTGGATTGAATGTATTCCTGCACCAGATTGTAGTGCGCAAACAGCAGCCACATTGCTGGTGAACCATGTGTTTTCAAGGTTTGGGTTGCCACAAAGAATAGAATCAGACAGAGGAAGTCATTTTACAAGTGCTCTAATGAGTAAGGTATGGCAAATACTGGGTGTGAAGAGAAAGCTACATTTCGCATATCGGGTGGCGTCTTCAGTTGGAATTGAACACAGCAATAGGTCTGTTGTGGACATTTTAAAGAAATTCGTGGCAGAAGCAGGTTCCAGCTGGGATTTACGCTTACCTTTGGTTCTGATGGCAATCAGATCAACTCCTGCCAAAACAACAGGTATTAGCCCTCATGAAGTTTTAACAGGTAGGAAAATGGTATTACCACAACACCTGCTATACAGGACACATGAGCAAACACTTGTGAGCGCATCCACAGTTCATGAATACATTGATGAACTGAGGAAGCATTTACAACATGCATTTGCTTTTGTACAGAAAAATTTAGAAAGAGCTGCTGACAGTGCAAAGTCATATTATGATAAAAAGACGTCAGTAAAGGAATATTGTGTGGGCGATCAGGTGTATAAATTTCATTTTGGAAAAGGTAAACAGTAAAATTCCAAATTTCTAGCAGCCTGGCAGGGGCCATATCGAATTATAGATAAGGTCTCTCCTGTGGTCTATAACATTTTGAAGACTGAAGGTGAAACAGCAAAGAGCAGTTTGTTCACGTGAATCAAATTAAACCATGTCACCCTAAACATGAGATTAAACAACTTGAGCGTGTAGAAGCAGGCAAAGTCCCTTGAACATAAAAAGGTAAAGTGAATGGGTCTAGTCAATAGAAGTGGCAGAGAAGTTAAATAAAGATGTTTGATTATGATAATGGCACATAAACACTGTAATATATGTGAATATATATATAAAAAAAACAGAAGCTAAAATTTATGGAATTGGTGTGAAAATGTATTAATATTGAATGCTGTTTTATGTATGTTTGTTTTCTCTTTAACCTATGTTTAATTTCAGAAAGCAAGAGAAAAAGGGCAAAATATTTTACAAAGCATGTTTTATTTTTGGCAAAAGGGTGAAGTTAGTATTGTGCTATGTACTTAATTTATTTCTTTTCTATTTGATTTAGAATATTACATATTTGTACTTAGAGGACACAGGACCAGAAGCCACGGGAGACAATGGAGTCCTGGAGCCCACTTTGATGGATTCCGGAGAAGCCCCGGAAGGGGGCGAAGATCAAGGCTGCAAAGCGATCAGCATTGAAGATGACGCCGACAATATGGATAATTATGTTGATGTTCGGAGGGAACTTCAAAAATTCAGAAGCACAGGTTGTCATTGAACCGGGACCAGCATCTGGTATTGCGGTAGAAGAAGCACCAAGATTCATCATGAGTGATAGAAGGATGATTTTCCAGAACATTTATATACCATTGAATCCTGATATTTTGATAGAAAAACATTTTAACAACACTGTAATTAAAGCTGAGCAGACTTAAGAGTGGCTGGAAATAAGAAAAGAGGACACTAAGCAATCAATAAGAGATATATTGATGCAAGTGGAGAAAACATTTGTGAATTCAGCAGACATTAAGAAGAGGAGAAGAAAAAGAGGTGCAGTGATGCTTGCGATCTCATTGGTAATGTCTATAGTTGGAGCCATTATAGGTACCACGATATCAACAGCCAATGCCATTTCAGTAGGGACGCTGAGTTCTAAAGCACAACAACTGAGTGTTGACCAAGAAATAATACAAAAAACATTAGATGGGATTAGAGGGGGATTGGATGAACAAGTAAGGTTCATAAATGAAACTGCGATCATATTGAATGAACAAGCGGATGTGATGCAACGGGCAACTAAGCTGATTATTAAGCATGACAGAACACTTAGTGAGATTTTGAATATAATGAGTCCTGTTGATAGACATTAACAAATTATATGAGAGAAGTTCAAACTGCAATTTCACTATTGATTCAAGGACATATACCATTGTACTTTGTTTCACAGGATATTATTCATCAAATGATAGAAAGGTTGACTAGGAGGGAGATTGATGTGATACAGGAAAAAATTGCATTTGAAATGGGTAATGCAATGCCATTATATGTGGACTTGGATAGGCTGGAAATTGGGTTCTTACTATGCATCCCATATGTAGCTCCTGAACTTATTTGTCAAACAAAGTGGGTACACAATGTCGGATTTTGGGAAGAGGACACATTTATTAAGATTAAGACTCCAGAAGTGGTGGCAATTCAGTCAAGGGAGCCTGAAGTTTACTTGATACCAAACTTGGAAACGTGTGTCAAATTTAAAGAACAGAATTATATGTGCCCAGGTAAACCGTTTGTTCCTGATGCTACAGATGCTATTTGTGGTTTGAAATCTGACCCAAGTATATCAGAAGGATGTGAAGTGATTATTAGCAATATGGGGAGTGATGAATTAGCACAGGCTAAAATGGTCAAAGGTAAATGTTTGATCAGCACCTGTTTAAAAAACCTGACAGTTGTACACTTAAATCATGGAACATATGTGGTTAAACAGGTAAAATATAATGTCTTTTACTTACAGGTTCCAAAGGATACAATTGTGTCGATTGGAGGGTTAACATTATTTCATGTTACGTGACATTTGGGAAAGCCAAGTAGAAAATATTGAATTTTTTCAAAGGGATGCATTTCCAATAGACCCGGAGCTAGAATTCTCATTGAATCATAAAGAGAAACACGTAGTGAAAATTAATCTAAGAAAGAACAACATTACGGTTAGTAACCTGGGTATAATAGAAGTGGAAAGATTTAATTGGGGAACCTGGGGGGAACGCTCTATAGTGGGTTTAGCTGTCCTGGTGCTAATAATGGGAGGATGGTTGATTGTTTTATCAGTAAAAATGAATATGTTGCTCATGTTAGTGGCTACAACGGGGAGAGAAAGATATCCCAACACGCATACATTTTAAAAAAGAAGAAAGGGAGCAAGTTGGATTTCTTCCAATTGTTGCTTGGACCACTGCCAAAATTCTCAGAAAAAAAGGAGGGGATATGTAGGATTATTTAGCGTGTTTTGGGAGCACAGCACCATTGCATGTGATTAATGTATTGCTATAATGTGGTACAGCAAGCCATGTGTTGCCAATGTGACATGGACATGTAAATGAAGACAGGCTACTCAGTCAAAAACACAGCATTTTTTTTTCACATTTAAAAACACATTTTTTTCTCTCACCTGAAATGCCTCTGTTGCAGGAGACACATTAGATGATTAATGAACTAATATAATTAACAGTACTAACATGATTCTAATCAAATAACATCATGATGTGTTCTCCAGTGCAAAATGAGGTGGAAAAGACAGGCTCTGAAAGTCATTTTAAACGTGCACTTGGATTCATTTTATTTTTCTTTTCTCTGTTCACTGTGTTAGCTGGATGTGAAATCTGCATGCCAGGAAATGAGTAGATACTGTTTCTAAACCGTATAAGCCAAGCCATTGTTGAAAGAGGAAGATAGATTATTGTGTATTTTGATTGGTGACACGTCACCTTAAGGGCTGTAACGGAGGTTTCCTAAAGAATCTCGGGGAGAGAGAAAGGCAGTGGACATTTTTACACAGCTTGGGTGAGAAGCCTGAGGGGAGTTGCTGTGGGGCTGCCTGATTGAGGGGCGTCGTTCCAGTATACTACTGACTTTCACAGGCTGGAGATTCCAGTTAATTGGCACTGGTTTGAGGACCAAAGAGTGCAGATTGGAATTGCATGTCCTCGCCGGGTGTTACAAAGGGAAGCCCCGAGCCATTTAAAGAAGGCGACCTGTCCAGAGAGTTTGCGTGCTGATCTGCTACAATTTTGCTGGTAATTATCTTACACAAAGCGAGAATGCGGTGGGTGAATCAAAGCTATTTCAGTCAGGCAGTGTAGCGATAGCTGCGTTCTAATGTTGCTATTCAGAAATGCAAGTCAACTGATGCACTGTTCTTTTTATTGCTGCGAAGAATCTAATGAAATGCCGTCACGGGAGGATAGCTCAGCGGCAGCGTGCGCGTCTTGGAAGCAAGACGACACGAAGCAACAACAGGTTCGATCCCCGGGTCCGCACTTAGAAACCTCTGGGTGTTTAAGCGCGTTATAAATCCGTAACTAAGACAACAAAAAAAACACAATTATGCAACTAAGAAAAACAAACAATTCCTGTAACAACGCCTCGATGCATGCGGGCTATGTGAGCGCTTTATAAATGTAAAATAAATGTATTTTGCAATTGCTTCTCTTATGTTTATTCTAGAAATGACTGCCTCGCAAAATTGGTAATGTATGATTTTGAAATGAAATTGATGTAAATCACAACCCGTGTAAAGGCTTCTATTTGCTTCTGTTTTTCTCTGGTACAGTTAGCCCATATCACCTGATAAAAGGGGAGGTTATTAGGTAATATATGTCAAGCATCCCATGTGGAAAAAGTTATGTTATGAGTAATTATAAATAGCTGTGTGCGTGGTTCCACTCAGTGTATGTGTGTGACTTCTGAGTGCAACACAATCTGATAGTCTGTTGGACGTACATGAGTCAGCAGAGAAAGAGGCCTCTGGAAATAGTTTCACTAATGTAAATAAATTAGTGACTATACCACATGTTATGGTGAATACTTTATGGAAGCAAAGCTCACTGGTGTAGATAAATCAGTGATAACAGCCATATGTGGCACTCCATATCAAAATGTGGTGTTCTTGAATAATGTAGAAGCCTGAGGCCTCTAGAGATCACAAGAACAGTCTAAACAAAAGAAAGAGGTTTTGCATGTTGGGGCCACAAATAAAACAAAGACATTATGCTCATCACTATACCACAATGAAATGCATACCAACTAAATGTATCTGCGTACTGAAATAATGCATAGCCACGATACCACCATAATACAAAACCCAATCTGAATGCAAGGGGTGACTGTTGCTAAATTACTTTTATTCTTGGTGGTAAGAAAATACCGCTAGGCCCCAAATCTACACAAAATACCCTACATGTCCCAGGGTGTTGTGAAAAATGCTGTGGTGCAACGAGGGGCCACATTGTTAATGGGAAGAAAAACACTACAGATGGCCCAGTAAAAACTATGTTCAAGGGTGGTAATGGCTGCTTGGCTACGTACCTGTGCAGCCTCTTCATAGCCAATGATTGTGCAAAATTGTGTCAAATTGGCTGCCGGGGTTACTCTCATTTTACTGAGTCTGTCACACTGGCAGACCTACAATATTCTAGTAAGGCTCCATTGTGAAGCTACACCTCTATTCTTGGAACAGCTACTGGTGTTTGATTGCTTTGCCTGAGTGGCTTGGCGACTCAGTGATCAACACTCCGCCTTCTTTAATCAATCTGCATTTATCAGGGAAATGAGCTTGTTAGCATACGTGTTCATGCTCCGGAGTGACTCAGAGTGTCTTGTGTTTGGTGAGGTGGTGAGGTGACATACCAGCACATTGGTAAGTGCCTTTTCTTATAAATCCATGGCTAATATCTAAATTTGAATATACTCCCAATATGTGGAAACCCACACTACACAGCGCCAAAACGAAAGGCTCTGGTTTTTCAAGAAAAATAATCTAGTGTGACCTAAACTACTGTCTCGGGGAAAAGACCCAAGACACAAGAGCACATGGAAAAATGTGCACAAGCTGCTATCACAAATTTCTTTGATATCTCAAAAGCATTTACCCCTATACCTAAATGGATTAAAAGTTCCTCTGATCCCTCAGCCTATTACCTATCAGCAGCAATTGATAATAACATCTCGCTCCTCAAAATGGTGCTGAGGATGAAAAGAGCTTCACTTGGTGGGGAGATTGTGTTACCACAAAATCGCCCTGATGGTAATATTTTGGATATCAACTTATCCTACTCTCCTGACCTCAGTACTTTAGCTTCATCTTTTGAAGACTATGAAACATTTGCAACGATCTCTGATAAGGGTGATGAAAGTATCCTTGCTGGCGAAACCGGTTCCTATATTAACATCAAGTGTTCAAATGGTGACATGAATTCCCTTATTTCTAAGGTTAATGTGATTTACTCGTAGCTGCCATTGCAAAGGATCAATGTACCATTAAAGAGACCCTAATTAGATTGGTAAAAGTTGCTTCCTCGAAGTCGGCTACTAAGCTTTTGGATTCAGTTGAGCACATTCTACTGACTCCAAGAGCTGACGGGAAACCTCTGCGCTCCCCTCTGCCTCAGCTGCTGGCATAGCTTCCTTAGCACTCTGACCTTTCATACATTTGTCAGAAAATGATGACTGTATGGATCCCTGGGACTTTGAGGAGGTATTTCCAAATGCTAACACTGCGCATATAAACAAGGCCAACCAGAAGGCACCTGTGAAAAAGTCTACTAAAATGCGAAATGTGGATCAAATTACTCTAACCATCACACATGCGTAAATTGTACTTCCAAACTATCTACTCTTCGTATTGACCCCAACATCCTGAAAACTCCCCTCCTGCCTAGGAAAAAGAAAAAATTGATACCCAACATTCTTTCTGATGGGTCCATCCATCAGGCTTTCCTTAAATGCCCACAAGTTGCCTCTAATTTCTCAAAACCTAAGACACATACCCTGCTTCTAACTAGCCAGTCTCTTTCATCTAATAAGGCATGTGTCAATCATACTACGGTGTCTTCTTGTTGTTTCAGCCTGGACTATTGTTTCTGGTCAAATAATTTTAACAAATTTAAGGGGCCCGACAGCCAGAAATCCTTTTACAGGGCCCCTTGTTTAAAACAGCATGAATACAAAACCATCATTCTGCCCAATACAAGTGAAGATCTGCTCATCAGCACGAATAAAACATGGAAAATGGATTAAACTTGAAGGGCTTCATACTACAGCGAATTGCCCATTTCTAAATTGGTCCCTTCTCATTACCATTCTAAAAAAGCTTGATATGATAAACTCTACTGATATTTCATGTATTGAACTACCTAGAGTGGGAAGTTCCACGAACTGGGCCTTGATTGAGTTTGCTTCAGCACTAAAAGTTGATCTATTAGTGGCTAATATTACTAAATTGTCTGATGTTGCAAGATACAACCTGATACACCTCATCGGCCTAATCTAGATACTGTCACAGCTACTACAAAACATGAGGGCATTGTTGTGATAAATCCACTCTACAAGCTCTACTCCAATGTAGCCACTTGGGCCCCTGAACGCATTACGAATGGGCTTCATTGACAGCTGCCTCTGCTTAATTCTTTAAAATGTATATCTTGGTCACTAGAAGCTACCGATCTATCTGCCCACCCCCTTGGTACTCAGACGATTGAACTGAGTGATGTCTTTTTCCTACAAGAAACTTGGTGCCCAAAATCCTTTTGTATCAATAACTTTCACATAATTTTTAACCACGCTGTAACTTCCCACAGAGGCCGGGCCTGTGGTGGCCTGGTGATTGGCTCAAAGCAGGCATACGATTTGACCACTTTAAGGGTAACTTGTCTTCCCCCTATGTCTTGGCAGCTATTCTTAGACTCAAGAGAAAAAGCACACCTTCTTCAAAATTATTAATTAATGTATACGATCCACCGGGGGTTGTTCATACTAAAACGGATCATAGCTGAAATTGATAACATAATTATCAAATGGTATGACATTTCATCAGATTGATCTTCTATGATTGCTGGTGATTTTAACACTGGTAACCTGAGTGTCCCTTCGTCCATGGAGAGCATTACTAACCATCTTTGGCCATGTTCTTTGGTATCGCATGATTTTACACTCTTACCCTTTGTCAAACCCTTCGAGGGCCACCCCAATTTTATATGGTCTAATGGTGTTCATAAGTCTCATATTGATTATGTTCTGATGGATTTTGTGCTCTCTTTGAGGTGCAACCCGATCAAACCTTGCTTCACTAATTAGAGCGATCACTCTATACTCAGTTGTGACTTTTATAGTGATATTCACTATACTAATAGGATAGACAATTTTAATATCCATCTCAATCGCCAGAGAAATCGTCTTCGTTGGTCCGAGAGTGAGAGCAGGATAATTAATTATCTACTTATCATTCCTCACACAACCTCGATTCTGCCATGAAGGCTTCGAATTGGGCTGTGGAACATGTGCTCCAAATAAAAATTAACATTGTAATCAAAATTTGACTATAAATCCCTATGGTAAAATGAATAAAGCCCTGTTTGATCCTATTATTAGCACACAGAAACAAACTAATCGCAATTATCACACACATACAAAAAGAGATCCTAACATGAGAGACTGTGAGAAAATTGCTATCATCAGAAAATTATCTACAGCTTATAGAAATTGGATTCAGATGCACACAAGATTTGTCCTCACTGCTAAATAGATATTACTCTTTGGTTGGCTTTTATCTAATAATACCCAAAGATTCTGGTCTAAATTCAAATGCCCACAAGAGGAGTTTCTCCCCTGTGGAGATAAACCCTTTTCCTGAGGCTGCCTGGTGCGCATACATTGGTGGTCCATATACTGAACCCAATATCGTTTTAGATAAGCTTAATTTATCTTTGCCTGGTTACAATGATTTGAAATTCAATATTTATGTGGAGGCCCTAACACGTATCATTTCTAGTTTGAAATATTCTTGTGCACCAAAACCTGAAAGTATACCAAATATAGTCATGAAAGCTAGACCGTCACTTTGGGCAAAAATCCTTAACAAATTGTTTACTTATGTAATGAAATCTGCCCATCTTCTCCTAGTTGGCATAGCTCTGTTCTAGTTCCTATCTTCAAAAGCGGTGATGGGTTAGATTACAATAATCATTGCCTTTTGTCCATGAATGATTTAAGACAAAAGATTTTTAGAGTTTTATTAAAAGAACGTTCTTGTTGGGCGTAAAAAAAAATAATATCCTCAGTCCTTTCCAGGCTGGTTTTTGTAAAGCTTATAATACTACTACCAATATCTCTGGACTACAATATCTGATTGATGAAACAAATGGTAAATCTCAACCAAATCTGTATTGCTGCTACATTGATTTCAGCAAGGCATTTTACTTGGTTTCTGGTTCTGCCCTTTGGAAAAAGTTGGGTTATTGGGACATTGATAGGCCAATACTCTATTGTATATAACAATTGTACTCAAACACTTCTATATCTGGTATGCATACAAAATAGTGTGCCACAAATAGAGCATTGAAACAGGGACGTGCATTGGACCCTATTCTCTATAATTTGTATACAGCTGACATCAATGGAGTCTTTTTTTCTATGATTCGTAATTTTCCCTGTAAAATGAATGGTATATCCATCCCCTGGCTCACATACGCTGATGATATCATATTGTTTGATCAAACTCCCATTGGGCTCCAGCGTTCCCTGAATGCCTTGATAGGCTACACTGATAGAACCTCTATGGTACTTAATATAAACAAAACTAAAAAAATGAGTTTGGGATATAAAGGTAGTTGAAAGGGATTTAGGGCCTGGAAATTAAAAGAACAACCCATAGAAAATGTTAATGAATATATCTATTTGTGTTATCATTTTATGAGGATTGTATTACAAAGTATGGAAGACATGGCTTGCTGTTAGACATTATATAACTCGTTATGGTGGCTATAATGTACAAGGTCTGCTGGAAATATATATCGTACTGCAATAATATCTGGCATACCAGCCAGATGACGCTACTATCAATGTGGCAGGTCCATAGAGTCCATTTTTATGCTAATCTCATGCAGTCCAACTTGGCTTCTTGGCTTCTAATCCCCCTGTTGAAACTGATGGGTTTAAAGATGGATAAAGTGGAACCCAATGGGTTTGTTGCCAACCTTAAACACTCTTCCCTGACTTATATAGAGCTCCTTGGTCTTGACAAAGATATCTGTGCTGTCGAGCCTAGCTATGAAATTATCATAAAAAGTAGGCCAAATTGAGGGATATGGAAATCAATATCGATGCATTACACTCCAAAAAAGGTATAACGAGTTCTCCCATTAGTCGTTTAAAATTAATGAACCCCAAAGCTATCTTGTAAGGCTCTGTTCTATCGAACTCAAACGTTTCACATTGTACTTACGGTTTAAAATCTTGCCTACAAGGGACTATATTACTAAATGGGAAAAAACTGAAGAAAGAGATGATGTATGTCACCTTTGCCAAATGTTGAAACCCGTAGCCATATATTAACTGACTGTCCAACATTAATAAAACACTAGGTTTGTATCACGGATTGAGGATATTATTAGGGACCATTTCTGGTCAACTTTAGTTGGGGCTGAGTCTGTTGTTATTTCATCCGCAGCGTGTGCAGTATGGAAGGAAGCACACACATACTGTAGACACTTTAGTATGTCTAATGGCTTAGCCTGTATTTTATTTCTCTTTTTATGTCTATTTAAATTATAACACAGCAAATTGCATCATTGAAATCATTTTAAAATACAGATGATTTTTAAAATACTGAATTCTTTTAAAGTTGAAGCTATAGACAATTGTATTATATTTTATGATTATTTGAGAAATCTTTCTTCTATGCTATACCGTGTGTGCTAACATTTTGTAAATGGACCATTGCACAGTCAAATAAAAAGGACATAAAAAAAGAATTACTGGAAAGAGGGTCCCTTAGACACATTATTGAGTAATGCCATATTTTTACTCCAAGAGACGTGCCTAACAACTGCCACACACATCGACGAGTTATCATTTATTTCAAACCTTTGCAAAGATGGGACCTAGAGGTCGCCCCTATGGCGGCCTTATATTTGGGGTAAGAAATGGATGAAAAAGTGTAACAATCCATCTAAAAGACCTTAAGAGCAATGTGATGGCAATTGAAGTCAAGTCTAATCAGGGAAATACAACAACATGTGTACTACTGTTAAACATGTATGACCTACTGGGTGCTGCACAGTCCTAAGCGATCTTTGAACATATTGATATGATCCAAGCAGAATGGAGCAAACCTCTCACACATGAGATGATTGTTTTGGGAGGGGACTTAAATATTGTTGTAAGGACAGTGACTCATGTGCCATCTAAGAGAATATTGGAGAAAATATTGGAGAAAAAAGCGTTTTGACCCACAACATCACCAACAGACAGGAAAGCTGTGTTCGGACTACATGAAGGAACAGGAAATTGTGCTACTAAATGGACACACTAATGGTGATTGCCTGGAGAAGTACACATGGAGGAATGGGTTGTGACAGGCAATATTATACTATTTTTATGGTAGTTATTAGAATATGTTGTTGAATTGAGTATCACACCTAGAGACTATAGTGACCAATCAGTCCTAATGTTAATTTTGGAGATGGATGATTTTGGAGAAACAATAGGTGTGAAGCTGTGGAACCAAACCATGTAGGCAATAGCCTTAATTGGACTATAAGGAACATGAAGACGGCGTCCGATATTGTTTGACATGCTGTGCAGTATAATCTTCACATGTTAAAATCATTTACTGCAAATGAATTGGAATTCTGGATTAGAACAATGGTATCTAGCATGGACAACAGCAAACTGTATCCATTAGCCATTACTAATAAAAAGAATAAAAAGCCATTTGACAAAGAATTAGAGACGCTAACCGTATAATGTGAAAGTTAGACAAATCAAAAAGATGTCTCAATCATTGGCTAGTATGATTATGAGTATTAAGAAAGTCAAGAACACATATCATAATTGGCTCGGTTACTGGAAGTTCTCAGCCCAAAGCACACAATGGCAGCAAATGATAGCTGTGCTAAAAACTAAGAACAATCAATCCATTTGGCACATGGTGACCATGGTTAAGTGCTCCAAAACCAGTCTCATGCTTAATCCTGTCAATGAAGAGGCTTGGCTAAACTACATAATCACTAACATGTATATAGCCAAACCTATAAACTTGCTTATCAAAAAGTGTTCTGTGTGTCGGAACATGGTTGTGTTGTAAGAATGTATTCAGGTTGTAATCATGAAACTACAAACCTCCAGAGTTATGGGCCCAAAATGGCTTGGCCAATTTTGGACTTAAGGAAAATCCAGAGGGGTGGTCCAGGGTTTTAAAGCTCCTCTACGATAAGGTCTATTCTGAATGCGCTATATCTAATGCATGGCGGCAGCCCATCTTACTACCATTATATAAAAAGGGTGCTCAAACATCTCCAACCAATTATAGAGTGCTGTCCATGTTAGATGTCACCGGGAAGTTGTTCACCTCATATGTTTTGAAAGACCTTCGTAGGTGGGCTGATAATTATCATATCGTGGACCCGTTTCAGACCGGGTTCTGATTGGGCTCTTCTGCAGTACACAATATAAGGCAACTTGACCAGCTAATAAATGGGGCTCCATGTAAGAGCGTGCTTGTTCTGTCCATACTGTGGGGAAAATTGAGAAGTCCTGGTTGTCCCGAAGGTCTATTGCAATTTCTTGACACCATGACACTAAGACTCAAGTTCGATTGAATAACGAAGGCAATTTGCCTAAGATGTTGCGTGGAGTTGGCAATTGCTCACCCAGGATTGGAGAGGAACGAATCACCAGCTTATTATATGCTGATGATCTTGTCTTCTTCGACCACACATATGTAGGGATGAAGTGGATGCTGAGCAAATTATGGGTGTATGCTGCTGAAAATGACTTATCAATAAACTTTGGTAAAACAAAGGCAATGCTGGTCCTGAGTAGTAAAATAAATAGGCTTATAATGACTATTACAACAGAGAATGTTGAGTATGTTGACAGCTATTTATATGTAGGCCTTGAAATGAGCGTGCAAGAGGATTTTATAAGGATAATAGCTGCAAAAAGCAGTAAGGCGTGCCAGCTTACATTCTTGTTAAAACAACTTTCAACACAGATTGCAGACTATACCATAGAGGGCATGTTGCCCCTCTATAAGCAGTTCTTTTGGACAGTAGTATTATACAGCATGGAGTTGTTGACTATGGGAGACATCACATGCCTGAATAGACTGGAGGGACGGCTTTGGCCTAATGTCTTAAACCTCCCAACGTACACACCAGTGGAGTACTTAAGTTTAGAACTGGGCTTGATCTCCATCTGTGGATGAGCCCTGAAAAGGAGAGATGCACTCCATTTGAAATTGAGACTATTACCAACATGTCCACTCCTAGCTAGAATCAGATAAAATAATTCTGACTATTCCTATCGAATCAGTAACTTCGAAGCATTGAACATTTACCTTTTCAGGCAAATAGGCTAGGAGCCCGACTGACAGTGATGAAAACTGTTATTTAGTAAAGAAGGCTTTTGATGAAAAAAATTGAGTTTTGGAATTGGAATAACAGCTAGTTACATCTGGCTAAATTACAAGGATAAAAGCATGTTTCTACAGTTATTGATAATTGGATTATCTATTCCAATGCCCTAATTTTGCAGTACGTAGGCTAAAACTATTATTAAGTACAAATATGTTCCATCTGCGTAATGTATGTGGCCCAAAACTAAATTTGCCCACATAGGCTAGGTTCTGTCGAATATGTAAGTTGGAACATATGATGGAGACTGCTAAGCATATGTTCATAGAGAGTGTGCAACTTGTACCTATATACATGTGCAATTTAGAAAGTTTTGTAAATGACTAGGATACCATTAGGTCTACAGCCTTTTGGACATAATGCCTTAACAGTGAGACCTCTCCCTAAATGTAGCTCAGAATTTGGATGAACATCGGCAAGATGCTGAAAAAAAGAGTCAATGTATCAACTTCTGCTTCTTTTTGTCTGCTTTTTATAATTGAGATAATGAATTGCTCATTTATTAACTGTTAAATATTATTCTTATCTTTTTGGTATTTAACTGCGTGATTTTATTTCATTTATTAAGGTATTAAATGTTATTAATTTTGTGAAAAGGTTCACATGAACTCAACACAAATAAATGAATTCAAAAAGTGAAAGATTATGATATCAAGTCACTGTTTGTCAGTATCGATAATTATTAACTTGTCTTGAATCTCAATCTGAAATCATAAATACAATTGACTATAAAGGAATTATTCAGCTTTACTTTCCCAGAGTACTCAAACCAAGTTGTCAGTAAGGATTTTGTGCAGGTCTGAGAGAGCTGAACAAGAAAGTTAAGTTTCAAGATGGCCCCTACACTTCTATTACCAAGGTTTGGACATATTTGACATTCTTGGATATTCACCACTTTATATATAAACTTTGGCTGCTGGTTGGAGGGTTATACCACGCCATTCCGCCCATGTTTGGGCTCAACTTAAAATCAAAATAGCTGGACTGGACACAAATGCCTTTTGACTTCATCAATAGTGGGAGTTAATGAAACATCTTCCTTCATAAGGCTATGCCAGACACTGAAGAAAAGGAGAATATACTTTGATACTTCATTGAAGAGTAAGGAGTTACGTGACTATTTTTACAAAATCAAACAAGTATTGACTCATCTTCAGAATACTGGGCCAAGAGGTCTATGCGGAAAGCACAATGGTGCAGAAAGCGAGTACATTTCCTATTTCATGAACTTACCGCAGAAGATCTCGATCCTTAAAAGATAAACATTGTAACATTAGAAATTGAAAGATCTAATGAATCTTAAGGAAATGAGAACTGGGCATTACTAATTTAAGTAGAAAGTGAATTCCAGAGCATGAAGAATGCATGCAACATGGTTCATGTCTTGCATAAATGATCAAACATCATGAATGTATCTTCAAGACTAGCATTTCCAAGACATGTATGACTGCAGTCTTGCATCAGGAAAAAGAGAAAAAAAAGGTGGTAGCCTATGCTAGAGAAGTCTTCGCACATTGAAATCCATTTCAATGAATATGAATTGCTGACAACGAAACAGCTGCAACACCTTTTTCATTGAATAATCCGGTATGAGAGGGTGATCGATGAGACTGCACACAAAAATTTACAATATCTTTAAAGTAAACAAAAATTAGTTCTGGTAATATTTTGAAAGCTAGGATTGCAAGATGGGTTTTATCAATGCAGAGCTTTCCAGTAGAAGTGAATTTTGAATGGAAGAAACTGTGCCCAATTGCTCAAGGTTGGCAGAGTTGTATGACTTTGCATAAATGGGAAATATAAAAGAATTAGAATGTGATGATAATCTTGAAGATTACCTGAAAATACCTACAAATCATTCAATGAGGACATTTGAAAAAAATGTGCCAGTTCTTTATGTGAATGATTTCGCCAGCCATATAAATGAGGACTGTGAAAAATAGCAGCTATCTGGAATAGGACGCTTCAGGGTTGGTAATGGATCCAATCTGCTGCACATAGAATTGATACAAACAACTTATCATTGGTCAATGAATTTGAAATGGTGGTTTAATGGAAGAAAATATTGAGACATTCCAGGCTTACATATAATAATGGAATGCTCCATCTGACCATCTAGGGAAAAAAAGATGTGATAGAAAGGGAATATATAGAGATTGCCACGCTATTAGGTGAAATACAGATATGCAAATCTCAGTTGTTGCACAATCACAAATTTAAAAAAAAGAAAGTGTGCTCTAAGTGGCTGAATGGAGTTGTGATAGTCCATACAAAGGTTTAATAACTGCTCTTAAAAGTATTGTATGCTCATATTGAGGATCCTGAGAGGAATCCTATCTCTGAAAAAGATTATTGAAATAAGGTGCATCCAGGAGCCAGGTAGGTTTCTCCAAAAACAAGTATTTATTTTCAAAAAGAATGATACAGAGCATTGGAACATTGTGAAGATTCCATGTCTCCAAGGATGTTACAAAACAATTTTATTATGATTTGCCACAGGCATGGTAACAACAGAAAGCCGCAACTTCAAATACAGCTTGAGGACTCAACATGTTTATCTGTACATTTGTAACCAAATCAATAACATGTTTCTTTGTCATGGTTACCCCACCGTTTATGGCCATGCATGGCTCTGGCATCATAACATGTTTATCTGCAGCAGTAATACATTTTAAGGTTTCTGTTTACCCAAACAGAAACCAATGCCCACATAAGACAATATATATATTTTATCTAAGCACATTTACTAAATTTGGTAGAAAGACATAATAATTATGCTTGAAAAGATGAGCTGCAAGTATTATTGTAACCAACAAATTATTTCATTTACAAGATGAACCCCTGGTATAGAAATTTAAATATGGATTTACTCGGTGGGCCGCAATTATATCTTTCAGAGGGTTGATGATACACCATACACATTATGCCATCTCTGCAAGGCATAGATGAGCAAAAAAGACATTTTACATTTTGAGGCAATTTGCATATGGGCCACACATATTGCAAGACATTACTGTGTATACAAGAGGATGTCTGATGTGTGGTCGATTCCAACCAAGGACACCAATTCATAGAGCATTGTTAGTTAAAAGAGGTATAACATTACGCTGGTCTGATCTCCAGAAGGACTTTATTTGCCCTTACAAAGATCAGCACGTGGAAAAAAGTGCATATTGACCGTATTCTGTAAAATGACATGATGGCTTCAATGTTGATGATAAACCATGTTTTCTCGAGATTTTGGGCCTCATTACGACTGAGGCGGAACAGGTTAACCGGCTCCGCTAAAAGAGGCGGACCCGTTAAACCTGTTCCGCCTCATTACAAGCTCCCCTCGCGGGACCAGGTAAGTAACGCCTGGTCAAACCAGGCGTCCTTACCGGGTTCCGTGAGGGGAAGAGGGAGCAAACAACGGGCCGCTCATAATCGGCCCGTTGTTTGCACCCTCTCCCATTCCCATTGAGCCCTATGGGGGCTCAGATGGGAATGGGGAAGGTCCGGGCCCGGGTTCTTGGAGGGAGGAATTACAGGGCCCTCCGAACTCGGAATGGCCCGGTAATTCCCCATTCTGGAAACCCGGACCCGATTTCGGCGGCAGCCATGCCGCCAAAAGCGGCATGGCTACCGCCGATGTCGTAATGAGGCCCAATATCTTAATTTCAGGTAAAGATTGGGCCAGGCCCGAAAGTGGCCATACATGCATCATAAGGAACAGAATGAATGAGTTTCACAGCCAACCAGAAACTAACTCTCAGGACATAGCTCCCGCTGGGCATCCCTGTAAATCTGTGAAATATAAAATGGTCCAGGATTATAGAACTAGCTTTAAAATATATGTATGATGCCATTCTAGATAACTTGTGAGCCATTTGCAGGAAAGATAGCCCTGACAATGATGTTTTGACAGAATATGAAGCACTCAGAGAAAATCTTATCCCATGTATTACTCTCCCGAAGTGTCAAGTCAAGAAGAAAGCATTGGTTAAAAGTGGCTGGTATGACAAAGCTTGTAGAGAGGAAAAAAAAGAAAATAATAGTTTTAGATCTGAATCTGAAATGGTTAAGGGAACATTAAGATTGTACAGAGCAGACTACAAAAAACTAGGGGCCACAAAAAAGAGAGAATATGTTGCCACTCAGTGGAGGCACCGCCACAGCGTCTGTGAGGAGTGGGATAATATTTTGTTTTGGAAACTGATCACTGAGAAGGAGCTGAATGGAGTTCATACCCTCCACTGTTGCTTCCCCTCGGACACCTGGCAGATTCACTTTACGGGCTTATATGGAGACCAGGCCCTGGAGTGCACCATTTTATTGCAGCAAGGAGAGGTTACATCACAGGGAGTGGCAGACTTCACTATCAGTGTGAAAGCATTTGAAAGAGTACTTAAAACACACAAAAAAGAACGGCAGCAGGACCGCTTACTGTTCCAGTTCATTTTTTATGAAGATGAACATGGGTGTGGGCACTTATTCTGTGTAAAATGTTCAATGCCATTATATGACCGGGGACTGTGCCCTCCTGTTGGAAAAAAAGCAGTGATCATTACAATACACGAGAAAGGCGACAGGGACTCACTGGCCAACTACCATTCAATCTCCTTAAGCGGCAGAGTAGGGAGAATATGTGTGACATTGATACTAAACCATCTCCAAGAGTTTGTTGATACTAACCACAAAATAATCAATCTACAGGCTTGCTTTCAGAGGAATAAGGAGACGGCAAACCAGTGTTTTAGGCTGTTCCTTTGGCTCCAGAAATACACAGCGTTATTGAAAGTAAAGTTATATGTTGTGTTTCTGTTTCTAAGGACAGCCTTGGATGGAGTATCTAGAAAGAATCTATGGCACATTTTAAGTGCAAGGAAAGTTCTGCCACACCTGATTGCAATTATCCAGTCACTTTACTCCCATGAACCAGGCCGTTGTTCGGTTTGGCCGACGAGGTGAAGAAGGGTGTAAGGCAGGGATGTGCCTTAGCCCCGCTGTTGTTTTGTGCATATATATACAGGAGATTATTGATGCAATGTTAGAGGGATGTCTGGATTTCCCTAAAATGGGCACATCAAAGTATTTTACCCTCTTCTATGCCAATGATGCAGTGATTTTAGCAACCTCCCCTGGGAAGCTCCCTGAATCTATTTAAGAACAAGTGTGATCAACTGCAGCTTGAATTTGAATATAGGGAAGGCGGGTCTTCCAAGCACTGCACCCTGCCAGTGGAAATGAATGGAACAAAACTGGAACAGGTAGAGTTCTGTGATTTCTTAGGAGTTAGGTTCCAGGAGAACAGGGTGTGGTCTGCCCAGATTTTAAAATCAAGCATCAGTTTAAGTAAACACAGCGGGGCTACCAAATCCTTTTTTAATAGACATGGTAGTTGTGCTATTTCCTCTGCCCTGGACTTGTACAAAATAACAGGCCTTACCAGCATCCTCCTATGGGGCAGAGATGTGGGGGCACCGGGGCACTAGACACTGCGGAATGATCATTTCTGAAACAGTTATTATTGCTCCCCATGAGCGCTCTATCAGCCTGACTGTGCGTATAACTGGATGTCTCCCCAGTGGGTGAATTAGTTGCTCTCACATCAGTGCTTTGCTTGGTGAGATTGCGGCGTACAGAACGCTGCGGGAAAATTGCGATTCCCTGGCACATCTCATGGCTATGGAGCGTAGGAAAATCTATGGCTGGGTGAAACATGTGAAGGACACCCTGACCACGCTGGGTGAGATTGAAGTGTGGCAAGTGTAAATGGCATAATCCCCTCCAGATTTATTAAACCAAAAGTAGGATGAAGCTGGCTCAGATCATTTATTGCACAAAGGTTATTTAGACCTAATCACCCCGCCTTTCGAAAGGTCATTGTCTGTCTGTTTTAGGCCCAGGGACAAAGCCGTTAGCCTCTTTTAGAAAAACATTGTGAGGCAACAGGAAAGGAGAGTGCCTGCTATGCAGGTCAGAAAACGAAACAGTGATACATGTCCTTTTGACCCATGTGGTATGCCTTAATTACAGATGCCTTCATCCGCGCCCAGTCTTCAAGGCGGTTGGGATTCATGCTTCAGAGGATGCACTGCATTTGAGTAAGCACTCGGTAATGCCCCATATAGTATATGCAACTGTGCGTTATATACACAGTGTCTGGATTTGCAGAACAACATTTTTGTGATCCAGGTGTGAAGCTTCTACGGCTTAAGATAACTTAAATTACAAACTTACCCAGGGTCATTAATCACCTCAGGTTAATGGTAGCAAGGCTGCGTGCTTGGCTCTCCTCTGACCTTGACTTTTGACAAAGACTTGTTTGGACATTTCAAGATATGACTTTTATATACTTTTTTAGATGGTGAATTCTGCACTCAAATATTGGGAATTTGCATGCAGTGTAATGATTTGGGATTGATTACAAACACAATTATGTTTTAGGATGTGTTCATACTTGATTGTTTGAAAGCCGAATAAAAGTTGTTTATGATGATGATTTTAGTTGTTGGTTAGAATTATATTTCAAACACCATCATAATCCTGTGCAATTTCTAGCTAACTTGTTGATTTGCTAAGAATTATATCCGAATGTATAAGATCTCCTTTTTTCTTGGGTAGCAAATGGGTGTACTTAAATATAGGTAAAAAATAATGTGTGATTTAAATGAATAGTTAGAAAAAAATGAAAAACGAATTATTCCTTTAAATACTTGACAGGCCTTCTGTGTTTCTGACTTTCATGGTGTTTTATGTTTTCAACTAGTTTTACAGAACATAAAAATTAAAAATAACCACAATATCATGAAATGTAAAAGTTTTTGAAAAAGTTTTGATTTGTAGTAGTTCCCAGTTTCTTTTCCTCTCTTTAAATACAATATTATTACTAGGCATACTTTTGAAACAGGAACGCTATAAAAGGAGCACCTATCACAATTCCACTATGTGGTCGCCCCCCTTTTCCCTGCAAGTATACTGCAGCTCTTCAGGAGTAAGACATTGAAAGAATATCTCGATCTGTTCGAGCGACCTGTTTATGCTCCACGTAGAAGAGTCATCTATGTGAGGCAGGAGGTAAACAGCTGAACTCCAGGGCTGCCTTGCATTGGCAATCACATTTCTAAACTGTATACAATTAGACACATGTGCTTGGCAGAAACGTCAGGGTGGTCACTGAACATTGTTGAATTCTTACAACTGTATACATATCTGTAGTTTGTATGTAATAAAGGTGTCAGGACCACTGGATGGCCTGGCCTGTCAATTGTGCTTCTGAGGGTATCCAGGGGAAACGTTGCCAGCAAAAATGTAGTCAGTGAAAAAGTTGTGGTGAAAATACCTCTGCCGTGAAAAATTTGCCAAGCAAGCAGTAGTAAAAAATGCAACTGAAAAATAGCAAAACATGCAGCTGAAAAGTAGGCAAAAATGCAGTGTGACTGATATTGGGGTTTTGTTAGTCATTAAGGTAGATTAAGTGTTAGGGTAAATGTTAGGTTATCATAAGGCTAGGACTAAAAGAGTAAAGGTTTGGGTAAGTGTTAAAGAAAGGGATAGGCGAGTTGGGGAGAGATGTGATGTTGGCGTAGGATAGGGGTTAGGATAAACCTAGCAGTTAGAGCAAAGTAGGCATTAGGTTAAGTGTTAGAGTTGCAGTTAGGTTACGGCAAAGTTTAGAATTAAAGCAAGTGTTTGGGTTAAGGCCCAGGTTATGTCATTTGTGGCGAGTTGGTGATGGGGTTGGAATTAAGTTCGCTGTTCATTTTCCATTGATTTTGTATTGAGCAACATACACATAAAATGTTTTTTTATGCAAAGGTTTAGTGTTCTATAAGAATTCAGGTTAGTAGTGAGGGAAATATTAGGAGCAGAATTAGGGTGATTATGGAGGTTTTATTAAAGTTTTGGGTCATTGTTATTGTGGTGAACCACAACATTCTAGGTGAGCCACAACAGCCTGATCTCCCGTCTCTGTGAGACCCTGGGCATAACTGATCAAGCCCTGGAGTGGCTAGTATCCCTTCTTTCTGATCATCCTTCCCAGGGGGAACTCGGTTCCTTTTTTTCCCACTATCACTCTCTCTACTTGTAGTGTCCCCCAGGGATCTAATCTATCCCCCTGGTGTTTCAATGTATACATGGCCTCTTTGGGCCATATCATCTCTACCTTCAACTACAACTTCCAGTCCTATGCGGATGACACAGCTCTCTTTCAGGCTACCCTCGGCCTCTTTCCCCTCTTCGGTCATGTCACATGCTTGGGCAACTGGTGCTTGTGGAATCGATGAAGTACTTGCTCCATTGATTGCGCCATCACAGTGTTCTCCACTTCCTCATACGATAGCTCGTCTTTTTCCAACATGGCCGCCACCGGGAGGATCTTATTCCTAGCCCTCCCGTCGGTCGGCACGTTGCATCCCAGTTAGCATTTTCCTCTGTGGGTTTACACACGCTGTTGTTTTCCTCTGTCAGCTTTCCGCTGCTTCCTCTTTTCTTCCTTTGGCCTTCTCTGGGCTGTCTCCCTGCTCGCAGCAGGCTCCCTCTCCCTGCGTGCATCTCCTCCCCTTCCCTGTCTTCCGCTGCTTCTCCCGCTGGCGTTCTGGCATTTTTTCTCTCACCCAGCTCGCTGGACTGCCTTGCCTTCCTTGCTGGTTCTTGTTCCCCTTTGTCTCCTTTTCAGCTGCTGCTGCGGCACAGCTTCTCCTCCCTCATCTTCCCTCTGTTGTTGCCATCTTTCTCCCTGGCATCTTACCTCCGGTTGCCAGACCTGGAAACTAACTGGCCTCAAGAGTCTTCTCTGGCATGATCTCCTCCTTTTGTACTCTTGGAACACATCAAGCTGCTCAACACCATCTGCAGTTAGGTTTTTTTTTTTATGTCTGAAGAGTCTTTTTCTCCTTTTTTGGCTATTTCTGAAGCGAGGTCACAGGCCTGCTAGTACCCTATCGGGTCACTCTGGCTTCCTTTCTAGGTAGACCATACCTCCATAAAAAAAGGACTACAGGTTCTGAGGAGGAAAGAAGCTGCCTACTCCAAGGTCCAGCAGTTCAGGTGAGTAGGAGGAGGGAACCTTTGAAACAGATTCCGAACAGTCTGAGTTTGACAGGTCATTCCAGAGTGTCTGTCCGCAATTCAGCCCTGATGTGCTGCTAATGATATCTGTCTTAATGCAAGTACGACAGAGATTATCCTCATTGGGACCCTGCTCCTGTTGTCCCACTATCACTCTGGCTGACCACGCTTGGTCCTGCACCCTAACCCACTAGTGAGGCAAAAAACCTGGGGGTCATTTTCAACTCTACTATGTCCTTCTCTTCTCATATCTCAGGCATGTTCACAAAGTCCCACTACCAGCTTCACTTCTTCAGAGGTATTCTACCTTTTCTCACCTTCCCCCAGGGGCTCACTGTCTCCAGTGCCTTGGTTCTCTCCAGACTAGACTACTGCAATAGTCTCTTTCGCACTCTTCCTACCTCTACTGTTCGACCTCTTCAACTTATCCAGAACAGAACCGCAAGACTTATCCTTGGCCTCAAGCCCAGGGAGTGAATCTCCCGCACTGAAATCCTTCCATTGGCTCCCAGTGGCTGCAAGGATCAAGTTCAAGTACCTCTGCACAGACCATAAGGCTATCTGGGGCCGTAGCCTCTACTATCTACAATGCTCTCTTCCTAAATATTCTCCTTCCAAGCCCTCCGCTCAGCCTCCTCCAACTCTCTGCGGGTGAGCTGTTTTTCCAAACAGAGAGATTTGGTGGTAGGTCCTTATCCTCTGCAGGTTCCCCCCTCTGGAACAGTTTACCTGCCTCTCTCCATCTTGAGCTGGACCTCCTTAAGTTCCGGAAACTCAAGACATTCCTCTTCTCTTCCTCCTTCTCTCTCTCTCTCTCTCTCTCTCTCTCTCTCTGTCTCTTGCTAACCTCCTTCCTCCTCTCTCCTGCCCCGTTCTCATCCCCAACGTGCTCAGTCAGCTGACTGGTCACATGGTGCATCTCCAGAGCCTTACAGGTCCCAGGTTCCCCTGCCAGTCCTGCAATTGCCTCCGGGCCTTTGCACTCTGCCTTGCACTACTGCACTCAGAATTACCATCCATGAGAGAGCCACCCACTCTGCACTTAAACCCGGCCCCTGCTGGACTGGGTGCACTTGTCTCGCCCCTTCCTCGAACTTCTGTCTGCGCACTTGCACATCCTTGTCTGTACTATGCTTAGCATGTCTGTCTGTCTTGTCCTCCTCTATCTCCCCTGACTAGCTGGCTTTGCCTGCATGCATAGGTGCATTGTCTACCTACCTTTATTTTCTCGTATGTCCCCCCCACCCCCTATGCTAGTTATTGCTATAGATCATTCAGAATCTTCAAGGCATAAGAATGACGATGATTTCCCCTTGTTCTATTCCCACCTTGAAGTGCTTTATAGAGCCCGATCCCTTTCTATGATGGTGTCTGTGCTGTGCAGAGCAACCATACATGGGAATCTATCGACAAAACTGAGGAATACAAGAGGGCTGCCAAACCAACTGATGCCAGAACATACCTTTTCCTCTGCATGGGAAAGTATTGCCAAACTGCAAGTGGAATCTGAGAGATGAGGGTCTCTGCCAGGATAAAAGGACGTTGCTTGCAGCATAAATCCATGTGCACTTGGAAATGCTTACCAGGCGTCAAATGTGACACAATTTAGATGTTCCCAACACCATGATGAGCCCTGCACATTCCTATGTAAACACATTGCACGAGGACACCTGGACACCTTGTGAGGGATACTGATTTCTGCGGGGCAGGATATACTTACGGTAATCTTCACGTAGAGTGCAAATGTCACACAGTTGAGTCTGATATCCCTCTATGACATATGCTACACTGTGCAGAGCAACCCTAAGTGGGGGCCCACCTATAAAATCCAAGAGGGCATCTAACCCCGTTAATGGCAGCCGAGCCTGCCGTTTTAGTCTGTGTGGGACAATATTGCAAACATTGCAGGTGTAAACTGATAGGCAAGAGGATCTGGTCAATGAAAAGTGTTTGCCTTACCACAGAAAGCCTTGTGACTTGCTAAATAAACGTGCATCCCATGATGACTGACAACTGCTACACCAGGAGTTCTTAGTGAACACAACCGACTCATGGTTCACCTGATAGTAGCAAAGAGGCGTCAAACCTGCACTCTTCGGGTCGCCCACACAAACATAATCACTGAAACTATGAAAAAAACCCTAATAAATTGAATTGATCTACTATTTGGTGTTTGCTCTCTTTATGCTACTTCTGGAAAAAAAAGTGTCTGGCCAATAAAGCGAATACTTAACAAACAATTAAAAATATAAGATATGGGACTCTTTCACAGAAAGGTCCAGAGAATAAAGACAAGGGCCCTCATTACAACCTTGGCGGAGGACCATGGTGCTATTAGCACCATAGTCCATGCCGCTAAGGTTACGATTCCGCCACGGTGGATGGGGGAATTACCGCCCCATTACAAGGTGAGTGGGGCGGTAATTCCCCATTCACCAATGGCCCCTTCCCCATTCCCATTTTTGCCCCATAGGGCATAATGGGAATGGGGAAAGCGATAATTACGGCACTGTAAATTACGGTTGCTGTAATCATCGCCAAGGTCCCTTAGCGGGTTGGTTTTTAACGCCTGCAAAAAGCAGGCGTTAAAGTCACCATCCCGCTAAGGGACCTTGTAATCAGGCGGTAAGTGTTTAACGGCGCCAACGCTCTTTACGGCGCCGTTAAACACTACCGCCTGGGTTGTAATGAGGGCCCAGGAGGAGAAGTTAGTTGGTCAAATTTGTTTTGATTTAATATGATATTTTCACATTACCTAGACACTTGTTTTATTTATTCCATATGGTAGTGTCAATTTCACTTTGCCAATTACAGTACCTCACCTACACATCATGTCCATCCTGCAGCACTTCACTGCTAATACAGCATTGGGAATATTGTTTTTTCCTCAAAAATGTTTTACGATCACTGTGCAGTGTTGTGCATCACCCCAAATTGTTTTGTACATGATCACAACTATGGCAAACAGCGAAATGTGATCTCTTATTTTTAGCTTGCCTAAAATTAATAACCTTCTCTCCAAATCACAGCAAGGTTTACTTCTGCTAAAAGTATAGAGGACATCTTCAAAACAATGTCAGTATCAATAGCATACTTTTTAACATTATGCTGCATTTGAAAAGTTTCAAATCGGTACATAAAACATATCAATTATACTCCAACAATTATTCGAGTTTTTAAAAAAGATGTGGTGAGCAAGAATCGCGCTTTAAACTTTCTTGACTGCATTGGCACATTGGGTATTTTTGGACAAGGGACACGAGAATACTGTAGTTTTTATCTCTCAAGGAAGAAGTCAGGTGAGACAGGAACACTATGGTGAGAAAGTGATTACAAAAGGAGGTTGATATATGTTTGTAAATAAGGTTGTGAAGGAGTTGTTTGAGAAGTGGAAGCAGGGATGAAGGGGAGGAATTGGAGTATGGATGGGTCCCGGCAATTAATTGGAATTGAAAGGTAAGGGTACGTAGGGGCTATCTCACCAAGGGAAGCAGTACAGAATCCTGTGTCCAACGTACATCTCGTTGTAAGTTAGTATTCGCAAAGAAAGCTCAAATAAATCAGATGTCACTTGCGAGTGTCAGAAAATGCATGTACGTTACAAATGATCCACAAATGTTTACTTGCACCCAATATGTTTGCTGTGGCGTGCCTTGCTCCAGAGAAACCGAATCAATGTCAGGACATCCACAGCATATTCCTAAGAAGACCTATTTACTAACAAAAGTGTTTCTCATTGTCCAAAATTGTTGCTTGTTGTTTGTTACGTATCAAAGAGCTGTAAAACATGATTCAAAACACATATCTACAGCGATTTCGGAAAAACAGCAATTGATAAACGTACCGAAATCATGCTATATCTGGTTTGCAACCTTTTTTTAATTTCATATGTTTAGGCCTTTGATCAGTTTCAATGATTTTCAAGTTTAAATGTTGTGAATTTTATTTTTATTTCAAAGCGTCATGAAGGTCTAACGTTTCAAAATAATTTTCCGTTCAAAACAGGAATTCGCATAGTACGGTTTAAGGAGCTTGAAAATTATACAGTTGTACAGTTGCAATTGCTATTACAACTCACATGTTGTGTTTTGCTTGCTGTCAGTTGAACTCACTCTCGAGTAAAGTGGAGCACATGCTGACAGCACAGCTATTCTGCCTATGAAAAATGCATTTCAGGCATGCTAGATTATATAGGAACATTTCATAAAATGTGAAGGGTGGTGTAAATATGTTTTACAGACTGTCCGCAGAATCACTTTGGTGAAAAATTCCAACCATGTATTTAAAAACCTGGACCCTTTTAAACTAGTTCCAAGTAAAGTATATTTTCTTCTCACGCGAAGCCATCACAGAACCGCAGACACTGATTGACGTTAATGTGAAGTACAGTAATTGTTTGATGTATTCTGGATGTGGAGAAGTGTATGATGGAAACAGCAGGCCTTTCTGATTGAAGCTCCAACTCTGTACATATGTACAGCATACGCCACATGAGCAGCATGTGCGTGCCTCTTAAAAAAGAACATGATTATTTTTGTTTTTTAAAGAGACAACCTATTATACATTCCTAGACTGAACTATTTATATGATGAGTTGTCATGTTAAAATCTAAGAAAGATGGTTATTAACTTTAGTGGCTATTGCTGTGAACTTGATGTATTGAAAAAGTTGTTCCTGGCATATGCTTTTCCAATGTGTCTCTTCGTGTGTGGTTTCACTCCGGTGTGTGTGTGTGCGTGCCAACGAACTGTATTCATAAGATCGGCATAATTCTTAAAGCCAGTATTGAACATGTTAGGCCATTTGATTGAATGTTTGCATTGCTATTGTTTAGCAATAGGAAAAGGTGCAATTGTAGTGCCCAAGGGTACAAGGAAAAGACAGATCATCTATTAAGTCGACAGAACCAACCCTCCCTAGAATGAACACAATCATAGAAAATGTGACCATACTCCAATACTATACTTGAGAGCAACATTTGTACTTCCTTTTTTTTATGGACAGAATCAGTCATCCCTTCAAACAACTTAACCCTCTTTTGGGCACAATTTATTTCTGGCGCAGACCACACCCAGCTCTCCAGAATGCTGTTCGTCACTTGACTACTAGATGGCACCTTATAACGTGTTCTTATTTAACACTCTTCTGCCATTAATGTTTGCCTCACTGTGCATGGATATGTAAGAACGGAGGGATTGGATGTGTTAGTTGGAAAGCGGAAAGGGAGAATCAGAAACCTTTGGTGTTGAATGTTGCAGGTCAGAGGAAACCGTTACCTATGTGTGCATATGAACATCTCTAAGTTGTTTATGGTTGGTACCGACTGGGCAGATTAGCCATATGAGCATCCCCTGGATTGTGGAGTGGAAACAAGTGTCAGCATGGTGGTCGTTGGTAGAAGATGGATAGGGTCTGAATCTGTAAAGTACATTAGACCTAGGAACTCATCTGTAGGAGTGTGGGAGGTGTGTGATGAATTGCAATCTGGCAAGGGTGCAATGCCATGGCTTTTTTTATTTGTACTAACAAGTAGAATGATGAGGGTAATTCCATCTCAAAAAGGGGTAATCTGCCAAACAGATTCTCTTTTTCAGTTGACTCCATGTCAAAAGCATACAGCACTCATGCCCTGCAGTATCAGTAGCCTTATCTGCGGAACCCGTTCTACTTGTGGCACAGAGCAGGTTCCAAGGTCACAATATGCTCACTTGACAGCTGCAGAAAAATCAAATACCTATGGCGGAGAGGCAGCATTTAGGATATGCCCCTCTGTACCCAAAACTATGGTGATTATAGTTCACTCATGCTGGTGGCAGGGTAAACTCTAAATAAAAGCTATGCCTATGTTTAGGCATTGTGCTACTTATGATCACAACTGCCGCATTCCCATTGATATCGCATCCATGTCAGCTCCTGTCAGCTCCACTGCGGAAAGTGATGTGTATTCTTGTCAGTCAGGTGTAGCCCACCAAATGACAGGAGAAGATCCTGGCTTGAAGGGCCTCCTATTGGATCTCTTTTTGAAGGCAGGTAACACCCTCTGTCAAGACAGCCACACAGTAGGCAGCTATACTGGGGACGGGCATCAGGGGGCAGACCCATTAAAAAGATGTGCCTCACAACAGTGTGCTCCCTCTCTAAAGGCCTTTGTTCTCAGTGACAAGGGAAGGGGGAGGGACTATGATAAGAAGGAGGGCTATGGTCAAGGGAAGTAGGCTTCCACCATCTTGATTGTCACTGTGTCTCCCTTTCTTTCCTGTCCCCTCCACTTCCTCTGGAGCAAAGCACTTTGGAAGTGACACCTGGCACCTTTTGCCCTTAAAGGAAGAGGTCTTCCACCACTTCAGGATTTTCGCTTAGCTCCTCTCAGATCCTTTAAGGCCGCAGATTTGTTCGGAAGATCTCATTGAACTTCCTTTGGAAGAGTTGCATTCTCCAAAGCCCTCAGCCATGAGGTGAAGAAGAAAGTATCAAAGACAGAAGGAAGAGCTGTCCACTACCACTCCCAGGGCACGCCCAGAGTAAGCTCTGCTCTGGATCAGGACCTACCACTCTGCACCAGAATCGCCTAAGCTGGGGGAGCAGATCTTGAATGGAACTATCCTAACCCTGAGTCACAGCAACTGGGGGCCCATACCAATCAAAGCTCCCTGTTCACCACACTGAACCGGTTGCTCTGTGCTCAACACACCTGAACAAGAGGAAAGTCACTAGTGCAGGTTGCTGTTCTTCTCCACCCATCAGCTTGGACCAGCTCGACACTGCATCGTTTCCCAGCCAAACAAAGTCACCTGGTAGACCCGTAGCGACTGCTCAACACTGGGAGCCGAACCAAATCACTGGAGAATCACTCACAACTCTAACCGGGGGTTACAACCATAGCTCAGCCCAGCTAGCCCTGGAACTGCCTCGTAATAGATCGCACATCAACACACCCAAGATCACCACTTCGCGCCTTGAAACACTTGTGTATAGGCGCGTTATAAATGCCATATCATATCATATCACTTCGACAACCGTCGCTCACTGACTTGAACCGCTGGAGCATAACTTATTGACCTCTCATGTCGGCTAAAGCTCGACCCAGCCTGCCCAACTGTGAAGTGTTACTGGGAACACCATGACCTGCATCTGTGGGAGCCGCTCTTCTACCACAGAGAATCGGCATTCACCCACTTGATGCTGGGGTCTCCTATATGCCTGAACTGAGCCTAATCAGCTCACTCTAGGTTTGACTCAGAGTCTGACTGTCAGTTCACCAAGAACTGAATCCAGGTACTGCTGACTCTGAACTGCCCCCATGGTCCACTTGGACACTAGAGACTGGTTAGGTCACTATTGCTCCAGTTTATATAAGATTTCCTTTGTATGGTAGTACCTTAACTACCACCCCTGAAGCTACACGGAGAGTGCTACTTTCTCCAGTCTGTGGTATCTTCTCTGTTCTTCCTTTGGGGTGTTTTTTTTTACAGTATTCTCTATTTGTTCTACATGTAGATTGTGTGTCTAATTAAATTGTGTTTATTTTTTATAGCATCTTGATTGAACATTCCCTTTATTTTGGACTGTGATACTGTTTTATTTGGGTAACTACTGGTTCACCTTCACACCCCTCTTGAGAGTATAGTCTTCCCTAGACCCACATTAACTCAAAAGGTGAAGGTGGTATATCTCTTTACTGTCCTTCCTTTACTTTTATGATTGTGTTGTGTTTTGGTTTGTAGAAGTTTGAGAGCTGAGTGGGCCATTTTACCACTGCTCATCCTTGCACTCCAGTGAAGCAGAATCAAATTTGTCACAGTAAGTATGCAAGATTTTAATAGTGAGGAGTACGTTGATGGTGCAGGGCTGTTGGAGTGGGGTTAAGGGTGTTGACAATTCCTTGCCCTTGTTGACAGATTTCACTGAGATTAAAGTTGCAGACCACTGCTATGGAGGAGATCTTCCATGAGTCAGATTGGTTTGCCGCAGATGGTAGTGACTAGAGTTTAAAGACATGTTTGTCATTAATTAGCACACAAGTTTCTGATCGGGGGAGGAATGGCGACATTTGGCCTAGGTAGCAAGTGCAATTTTGTGGCCCATTGTTGAACAGCCTCTGCCTAGGGTGCAGATGACCCAAACCACCAATAAATTGATATTCAGTGCCTTGACCAGGTAAGCCACGTGGGGAAATAGGGATTATAATCTAGGGTACCAATTCTATAAATACGCCTACAATTTGTCCAAAATAACTTGCCTGAACAAGATATTCTCAAATAAATATACATACAGTACAACAATGCTAATCCCAAAAAATTATTCTGTATATCTTTCAATTATTCTGTTTTCTCTTGCAGACCAATGAAGGCACTGGAGACACTCCACCACAACACACCACACATAATAGTGTCCATAGAACTATAGCTCACAAATGAAGTTGCAATGAGTGGGCAAATCGAAAGTTCTGCCTGTGGTGTGCACACTATATATGACCACATATGAAGCAACACTATGGTCTATTAAACCATGAAGCATTGAGTCCTTTTTGAATAGTGCAATAGCACACTTTACAAATCACCTAGGTACTCACACACAATTCTAGCAGCACAATATGTTCAAATGATTTGACAAGCATAACATAACTAGAAGAGTGTAACCAAGATTAGGAGCCCATGTTCCCTGTTATGACAATTTTATAGGGCAATGTTTTTCAAAGGGCATTGCCATGAGTAAGCCAACAGACAAATTCATGTGTGATGTGCAATATTTGAATGGTCAGAATTATTACTGTTATTTATAAAGCAACGCTATAGTATATTAAAAGATGAGTGAGGCTTTGTTTAATGCTGAACATTGTGAAGTTAAAAACATTCAGGGACTCATACTTTTCTGCTCAAATTTCTTATTTGCCCAAGAAACACTATTGTCTGAAGCTAGTAGTTGAGCACCGTTTGCAATTCATGCACTTGACCATATATCTTCTCATCTATAGTTGTTAGATATTTGAGTTACAATTATAGTCTGGTCTGTAGACACAAATAACATAAACAATGAGAAAAAATAAACAATTTTAAAGTAACATGTTAGATAAAAAGAGTACATTATAGCTTTGTTTTCCGTTTGTTGAGTGGAAGACTACAAAACATGGGTTAAATGCAGCAAGGGTCAGTGAAGAGCGCACATGGAATATAAGACATCATCATTTACATTCTCAAGTATATGAGTCTTAACCAAATGGTGTATATCAACATTGCCAAAGCACAAATATGAAGTGCATGCAGGTAAAATATAGTAGATGATACCCTATTTTAAGGAGCCAGTGTAAGGTAAGACAAATCAGCTGCATCGTACTCTGACCCTGAACTGTCATTGATAGGCTGCATTAAGCATGGACGGGCAAACAATAGAAGAAACTTTGTTGTGCAAGTGATCCTTTGCCGTGGCTGCCGATTTGTTAGCCCCTCTCAGGCTCTTTGAACAAAAAAACAATCCATCCGAGCTGTGGTTCCCTGAGATACTCAGGGCCAGTAAGCTGTTGTGCAGGCATGCTGAGAGAAAGTCGTGCTCCAGGTACTCCTCAGAGGGTAAAATGTCATTTCATCTCACTGTGTCGGCTTACCATAAGGAGATTATTTCTGCAAAAAAAGATTGCTTTAGTTGCAAGGTTGAGTCTGCTGTAAATCAACCAAAGGCTCTTTTTGAGCTGGTCCAGTCTCTCCCCGCCCCTGCAAAAGTTAGCCCTCAGGTGGTTCCTTCCCAGGACCTATGCACGTCTCTTTCTGGTTTCTTTCAAAGCAAGATTGAGGCTATCCACCATAATATTAGTAATGTCTCTGGCCAGTCTGCGGCTTTCACTTCTTCTTGTCCCGCATTGGGATCTAACCTCACGTGGTCCTCTTTCCCTGCGGTGACATTATCTCTTCTATCACAACAGCTGTGAACGCTTCCTTCCAGGATGGCTACATCGCTCCTTCTCTGAAACATGCACTGGTGATAGCTCTGCTCAAGATTTGTCCGGCTATACAAATCCACACCATTGAACCAACTTCTACCAAATTTTGCATGGATTCCTCTTTTGTCTGGGACAAGATCGTACTCTATGTTTGGATTCAAAAATCTTATAAGTAAACACATTTATGGATGTGTGTGTGCATGTTTTACCGGATATACAAATCCACACCGTTGAACCCACTGCTACAAAGTTTTACATGGATTCCTCATTTGTCTCTGGCAGGATTGTAGATTGTGTTTGGATGCATAAAATTCACTCCGTAGACACCTTCATTCACTGATGCTCACCCCGATTCACTACAGTGTCTGAAGCAAAATGTTTGATGTGTTGGTTATTCCTTTGATAGGTATTACTACTGTATACAGTTCGAAAGTGTTTATTAAAGCATTTTTAAAGAGAATTAAAAAAGGCATTTTTAAAGGGAATTAAAAAAATATGTTATCTACTGGCCAAACCATTTTAGATACTGCATGCACTTACATCATTTTCTTTGCTTTCTGTAGGCTGCCATCAAACTGAGGTAATGTGGGTTCTTGTTGGTGTTACAGGCTGTGCTATACCTTGTTCTGACCAGGTGTTAAATATATTTTGTTATAAGGAGGATAGAGAGATCAGTGTACCACTTATAATTTGCAATTAACTACTAGGTCTTGTTATCTCAATGTCATGTCTGTGAATGCAAGGCTACTCTCTGAGTCATATCCTTCTTCTGTCTAGTATGGCAGGTGTTTTTATCTTAGTTTTCACTTTAACAAACTGCAATCTTATGTATGTTTTCCTTCTGACAATGTTCTAACTTAAAATATCTATATTTTGTTTTTCAAAATGTAGCTAGAGCTGAATGCATAGATCGTCTGGATGTATCCATCATCATGTCAACGAGGCCACTTATTTTTTGTTGCTCATCCATGCACCTGGACATCGTCTTATACTGTGGCATTGCATTCCATTCTGCTTAAGCACAGTGTAGCTCCTCTGTGCTGCTTCAAATGTATGGTTGTCTGACTGTTTTTGAGTTTCACGGTCTAGCTAGATTTGTGAAGCCTGCTTTTCATGCATAATGCTTTTAAAAATGAACTTTCTATGCTAGCATATCATTGCTGTATTTTACTTGGATTTAAATGCATGTTCTGCCATATATGGAATCCCAGTAAGTGTATACAGCCTGTTGCCCCTGTCATTTTGAAACATTCCCTTTACCAACGTAGTGAGACCCTGTCTGTTGTATGCTGCAATCATAGCTCCTCCATGAATGTTTAGCACACTGTGTGCTTCTGTTATTATCTCATTTTAATTCTACACTAACGTCATTTTAACTAACTAATTATTTATGGCAATTTATCCATTGCCAGGACATCAAAGATGACATTGCAAATCACAACCCAACATAAGTGAGGCTCGTGAGTTATATACCTCCAAGATTAAATTTGGTAGGGATTCTTCAGGGGCATGAGTCAATTTCCAGAATAGGTTTAGGCTGGCAAGGTCCATCCTCTGTTGAATAGCCATAAAGTCAAACTCCAACAAGATAATTTCAAATGCAGTGCGAGTAGGGAGCAGCAACAGAAACTTTAGGAATGTTCTTTCAAGCCTTCTAACCTCTTGGACCCTTGCTGGGTTCCATGATTCCAGATTTGGGGTTGTTTTACCAAAGCAAAATTGTTTGAGGGAGAGAAAACTGAAGATTATTTTTTTGAAATAATCTTCAGTCTTTTCTCCCCTGAACATTACCGACTTGCCCAAACCCCTACCCACACCCCTACCCACCCCCCCACCACATCCCCACCCCACCCCCTACTTACCTTGCATTTGGTCTCGCTCTGTCTCTGCGACACAGGTTCCCTTTCACTTCCATGATTGGGAACTGGAGCTGCAGGGTCCTTACCTTTTTTTTTTTTTGGGTCAGCTACGTGGGTGTCCCCCGCTCACTATACTGTATAATATAGTGAGCGGGGGATTTTAGGGGACACCCCTGCAGCCACCGCAGCCTTTTTTGGGGGGTACTGCAGGATAGCTGGGGGGAACCCCTGCAATCCCTGCTCACAGTATAGTGAGCAGGGGATTGCGGGGGGACCCGCGCAGCCCCCGTAGCCCTTTATTTTTTTATTTTTTTGGGTCTGGGGGACAGCTGTGGGGGACTCTCCCGCAACCCCTGTTCAAAGTATAGTAAGCAGGGGTCACGAGGGACACCCCCGCAGTCCCTGCAGCCCTAGACCAAATCCATATGACTTACCCAACCAAAATTCAACCTCTTAGAAGGTCGAACATTTGGTGGTACCTTATTTCAGACTTTTGGTTGGTTAGGTTTGTTTGTTTGTTTGTTTTGTTTATTTATATATTATATATTATAGGTCATTTATATTTGGTCTTTTTGGCTGAAACCTGATTCCACCCCTCAAAGCCTTAAGGGTACAACATTTGTTTGGTAAAGCTGTAGCAATGAGCCAACCAAGAAGCCTCCGCCCCTTAAAGTGAGAGCCCGGATCCCTCCCAACACCGCACTAGACTTCAGTTTGACACAATCCGAATGGTCCGAGCCACTTAACCTGGCGTCCATGTGGATCCCCAGATTTTTATAGGTCGTCACCACCTCCAATTTAATTCCTGCTAATTCGCAAGTGAACTTTACGTTTGCACTCCTTGCCGGTTTAAAGACCATTATCTTGGTTTTGGCAATATTGATAGTCAAAGAATTGTCATCAGCATATTTTTTTTTAATTATTCAGGGAACTTTGTAACCCTCCAGGGGTCAGGTCGAAAATAGCCTGATCATGGCATAACCTAGCCATTGAAGTGGCATGGACCCCAGCTTTGGTAAATTGAGTAGAGCCACTGCCCCGTCAGCCGTGTATTGGTTGAACAGCATAGAGTACAACCCTGTTTCAACCCTGTTTCAAGCCCTTAACATATTGTACCCAGGCGGTGAAACACCCATTCCTATCAGCCTTAACATTAACCCTAGTGTTGGAATACAGTAGGAGCAACATTTTAAGCAAACCTGTGTTACGCTCACCTGGTATCTGCGGGGGCGTTGGGGCACTTTTGGAGCCCTCCCTCGGCTTGGCTCCCCTATATCGGCTGTGTTCCGCAGCTGCTGCAGAGTATGTTGTTCTGGATGCTGGTATTGCCCCTGGGAGGAGATGAGAGGCAATGAGGATGGCGTGGAGGTGTTATGAATTCCCTCACCCCTTTCGTGCCAAAAAGTAGTGCGCAAAGGTTTTCCCATGCAAGCTCACATGTTATTTTGTAATCTGAGCTCTGCGTCCTGCTTCCTTCACCAGGGGCACGTAGAATGAGCCAAGTTGCTTCAATGGCCCGTGAAAGTGGCGATCCAGACCAGCTGCGACCAATCCACTTGGAAGGTAAGTCTTTGGTTATGGTTATTGTTTGTTTATAATGATGTCTTGGCAATGTGTCTTTTGACTTGATGGTAAGTAATAATAATTCTTGCAATGTCTCTGCTCTTCCCTATAGCTGTGAAGAGGGTAGATCGGAAGCGTGGAGCGGATCCTGGGATTCCCTTGAGGATGATGGACTCCCAAAGTCAACAGGTAAGCTGGCCGTTATAATGGATTTCAATACTCAGGTATGGTGCGGCCAAGAGTTCGTTATTTATAAGACTTCTAACCTGTCGTATGTCTTTCCCCTTGTAGGAGTGGTCTGACAGCGTGGAGCAGAGTCTGGATGCTTGAAGGCAGTTCCGTGGCGCTGGATGAAGATACTGCGACGAAGAGGAGAAGAAGCGAAGCTCCCGCGTCGCTGGAAGTCCGGATCGGGTGAAGAAAGGCTCTGACTCAGATGGCGATGAAATGCAGGTAGGATCCGCTCACAGCAATGGAGCGGCTGGAATCAGGTAAGGTGTGCCTTCAGCGATGGAGCGGCTGGAATCAAGTAAGATGTGCCTTCAGCAATGGAGCAGCTGGAATCAGTTAAGGTGCACCTTCACCGATGGAGTGGCTGGAATTAGGTAAGGTGTGCCTTCAGCGATGGAGCGGCTGGAATCAGGTAGGTGCGCCTTCTACGATGGAGCTGCAGGATTCCGGTAAAATGGTCTTCAGAGATGGAGGAACAGCGGTAAGCGTCACGCTGCCAAGCAGAATAACACGAAGCGAGGGCATGCGGTTGCGCTGGCCTTTTATATGCTGGCTCTGGCCCCTCCCTTTGGCCCCGCCTTGTGGCACCACCTTGCCCTTCCCAAGGACTCTGGCTCATGCCTCCCAATGATGTTCTATGGCCACGTCCGGCCCTGATGCACGTGCCTTAGGCACAGGGTGTGCAAAGCACACCTCTCTATGAGCCTGGCACCAGAGGCACCAGGACTGGGTCCATTTGGACCCTGGGGGTGATGAAGACCTGGGCCCTTGCCTAAAGGCCATGACACCCTGACGGGATGTTCAGCCTCTCCATTTTCCCAATAGCCTCGCAGGGTCCACGGTATCAAACGTGGCGCTTAAGCCAATAAACGCCACGTATGCCGGAAGATTCCTCACCATCCATGCTTGTTGGATGGTCGTCCTTAAAAACAAGATGTTAATGCTGGTGCTAGAATTCTTGCGGAACCCCGTTTGGAGTTGGGGGATAATGTTAACAGATACTTCCAAAATCTCACGTTCTTTCAGTAGGATCCTTGCGAAAACTTTGGATGATACATCTAGCATTGCCAGCATGCGATATTTTTTTGCATTGTCGTGCCTACCCTTCTTTAGGACAGGCATGATGATGCTATCCTGCCATGAAGCTGGTAAACACTGCAGTGCTTCAATGCTCAAGAAAAGTTGATGGAGGGCCAGGCCCAGACAGTTGGATTAGCCTTGATGATATTGCTGCATATTCCATCTGGGCCTGGGGCCCTTCAGTCTTTGGTGGCTCGAATGACTCCCTCAATGTTGTCCGGGCCCAAATTATAGGCACAATCATTTAACCCCTGAGTCTGGGTATGCCAATCGACCCTACTTCCTCCGAGGATCTGCTGAATATGAGTTATTCAGGCAGCCTCATATAATCCATTAATATCCCTGTCATTCAGTACCTTTTTTGTACAAATGATTACTTCAAAATGTACAATTTTTTTTTTTTATAAAACACAATATAATGAAATGCACCAAGCATAAACCATAACTGTACACCTCATTGTATCCCTACAACTGTTCATAGACACTCACATACTCCAAGCGCCTATTCCAAGACAGTCTCTGACCAAACAGTAAGTACACTGTATTTATTTCCTTATTATTAGCATTCATTATGTAAACATTTCTTATAAGCAGGTATTACTATTTGTTTATTTTAACAGACATGGCAAACACACTTGAGTGGTTGGAAGAAAACTTTCCAACAGAAGAAATCTTTTAATGTAAAGAAATAATGTAATTTCTACAAACCTCAGTGACCTAATATTTTCTTCTTTTCTTATAGTACATAATTTACATGAAGAAAAAACACCACAATTTAATTATGGAGAATCCCATGAATCGCAAAGAGAAGCCCTATGTCCAACTGAACATAATGAAATCGTGATGTTGTCTGCAAAATTGGATAAACTTAGTAATTACTGTAAGGAACGTTTAAATTATGTTAAAAATCATGTTCTAAAAAACATGTTAATTATCACTTTCGTTCTTGAACCTGTCCACCTTGTATCCAGCAATCATCCGCATCAAATTGCCAAAATGTAAATGAAACACGCTTTGATGAAACTTCATTGCATTCCTCCACTGATCATTATTGTACAGACATTCCAAATTCTCCCATTTATGTTTCCCATTCTGATACCCCATCCCTTCTAATTTATTTTATACTATAAATATCTTCTATATTGTCCTGCGATTCCTGCCTGATGGGTGTCCACGGATGCCCGTCGGCACCGCGGACGTCTAGGCACATCATCATGTGACCGCACCCATGCGGCCTGACGCCCTGAACGTGGACATAGTCCATGCTCTGCGGACAGCCTAAAACTGCATTTTCTATGGTGTTTCAAGTCAAAGGTTTACCCTTATAGAGCTGCTAAACCCATTCTTAGTTAATCTGGCAACTTTCTAAAAATGTTCAAGGCCTATTTTTGATTTGGTAGTCCGAGCAAAGTCACAAGGTCTGCAGACAATTCCTCTGAAGGGACCCACCCATTACTTTCAGTCATTTTCACTCTGGCTATCCTGGAGCGAGCAGCTCACAGCACCTGCTTTGCAGAACATCTACATTTCAATCCAATAGCATCTGTCATGGACATCCCTCCTATCCCAGTCACCCCCACCACGACCATCACCATCTGGAGGGCCTGGAAAGAAGAGCAGGTGCGATGATGCAAAAGAGGATGAGGATGAAGATGAAGATGAGGTAGAGGAAGTGCCTACCTCCAGCGCCCAGAGTGTGTCCTGGATGTGGGGGATTTTCACCACTGTTGGGGGTGTACGAAAGGCTTGCGCAGCCAAGGTTAGATTGACTGAGTGCAAAGTTGTACTCAGTTGCAATGAACCTGGGCTGTACTTCTATGGAACCCTGTAGGTACACTGAAAAAGTCTGTACCTTTTTCAGGGAGTAGCAAGTTGACGGCTTCAACCTCATCTTCCTCGGCCGCTCCTGTCACCACACAGACTACTCCTGTGGGGTCGAGGATCCCAGTGGCCACCTCGCAGGCCATACATAACGCTGTTGATCCTTACCTTTCGAGGGTCACAGTAATATGTACACTGTACTTCTTTCATCTGCTTCTCACTGAGAGTGAGGTCCTGTTTCCACCCTCCTGGCCATCTGTTGTTCTCCTGCATATGTGGAGTTTGTGCCTGGCTGCTGACCATTCCATTAGATAGGTGCACTTTATTTGCATTACTGCACCTCCAGGGGAATTATTGAACCTGAAAAATCGAAATTGGAAAAAAAGAGAAGAAAAAGGAAAAAAAGAAATTAAATTTGCATAAAATTGTTGGAAAGGACTGTTTTATTTGGCATTTTCATTGTGCTGCCATTTTTTTAGCTTTTAGCTTTTTAATACCTGGAGCTGCCTTGCTATTTTGAAAGCACACGTTTTTTCCCACTATTGCCTGCTTATTTTGCTGTGTTTTGGCCCTTCCAAGATGGCTGCCATGGTTTTCTTTATTGTGTAGGCAGGCTGTGCTGAACCTCCGCTCCCTGTGCTGCACTCTCATTGGTTGCTGAATGTTTTCTTCCATCCAATCAGGGATCGGCAGGCTTGAACTGGCCCTCTCAACAATGGCCTGCTTCTAAGGCCCCTGTCTGCTCCCTGTCTGCTCCGGAACGCTAATTGGGGTCCTCCCTGCAACTTAACCACAATGATGCTGCCACCTCATGCCTCTAAAAAATCCAGACTGCCTTTACTTTGCCTCCTCCAGAACTATGGGTTAGTTCCCTCCTTATGGACCCACTCCTACTGCCTTTGACTATCACTGTTCTTTCTGCTTGTTACTCCCATGTTGTCATCCTGATGTGCAGTGCTTCCTAAAACCCTTTGCTAACATCTGCTTCCAAGATTGAAAAGTCAAATCTTGCTGTTTTTGCTTTGTGATAAAAAGTCAAATCTTGCTGTTTTTGCTTTGTGCTAAAAAGTCAAATCTTGCTGCCCATTGCAAAATTCTCTGTTTTTGCTTGTATACTGTTTCTTCTCTGTAACTTGCCAGCCCAGTGACCTCACCACTTTCTTTTGTCCCAAAACTACCTGCCTTAGCCCCTGCAGTATCTCCATCCTCTCCTCGCTTCCACCCCAATGGCGCATTCTGTTTCTCCTATCTTTTCCAACTGCTTCGCTATTGACTATCCTTCCCTTCTCACTAAGTCTGGTAGGAAGAAGTTCAAAAAGGATATCTTGGCCTCTAACTGTGGTCTTCCTATCGCCGACACCTCCTCCAATTCTTCCGCCAGACAGACCCTCACCGGCATCCTCTTTGTCGTTCCTTCGCCAGATCTATGGACACCTCATATGGTCTCTGTGCTCTGCCCTATCTCCTCCTCTCCCATTAATGGTGGCACTCGCTGAGAAGTTCTCATGGCTTCCTTCATTAATGTCTACCTAAATGGCACTGTCATGGTCCAAGGCCCTCAGGCCAATCTCCTCATCTTTGATAGGCGCTTCCCTCGTCTCATCAATTTCCTCTCATCTCCTGCTGTCCCCTCTTCTCCCCCCTTGGCTACCTTGCCCTCTCTCTCCTCTTCCTCCTCTGCCCCTCCTAGGGCTCTTTCTCCTCTGCAGGGCGTACCTCTGATCTGTACCCCTCCCTGGAAGGTCTTTAAGGCTGGCAACCTTCTTCATATTGCCACTCTCAACTCTCGCTCTGCTGTCAAACACTCCTCTGACATCTGCCACCTCCTTGAAGAACTAGACCTTGATGTCCTTGGTCTTACTGAGACATGGTTCACGGCCAGCTCTGTCATGAGCTTTGATACTCTCCTCCCTGATGGCTACTAGATCCTCTCAGCACCCAAATCCTCCCGGTCCAGTGGGGGGTAGCCCTGATCTTTCCTGAGTGGATTCCTGCCTCGACCATTCCCACTCAGACCTGCTCCTCTTTTGAATGCCTTGTCTGTAGGCTTTCTTTCTCTCCTACCCATTCTCTTACTGTGGTTACCATCTACTGGTCTCCTGGTCCTATCACCTCATTTCTCTCTGAGCGGGCAGACTTCTCCTCTTCCCTTCTGGGCTCTACCACTCAACTCCTCCTCCTCGTGACCTCAATATACATTTAGACTCTCCTTGCTCCTCCTCTGTACTCTTCCATGACCTCTGTGACTCCCTCTCCCTGTCCATCCTCCCCTCTCGCCCGACTCACTCTGAAGGGCACACACTTGATGTCTTGATCTCCTCTAACCTCCCCCTCTCCATCCCTCTGACCACTCTGCTCTCCTGGAGCGATCACTCCCTCCTCTCCTCTCATCTCTCCCTCTCTTCCCCCAAGCCTAGCCTACCCCACACTGGCACATACCTCTCGGACATCCGGCCCATGAAGCGTGTGTCAGTTGAGGTTTTTGCCGCCACTTTCTCTCCCCCCTCCACCTTTGGCTGTCTCACATCCTGACCCAGCCCTGTCTCTGCTCTACTCTTCAATTTCTGATATGCTTGATGCTCTTGCCCCTGTCATGAGGATCCATTTGAAGTCCAAAGCCAAGTGCAATTCCTGGTATGACTCTGACCTAGCTACACTTAAACGTAGGTGTAGGGCAGCTGAGAGGAAACAGAGGACTTCCTGTTCATCCTCTGACAAACTGGCCTGTCGCCTGCTACAAAGGCAATACCGACTCTATGTCCTTGCCAAGAAGAGAGTCCACATTCAAGCTCGTGTCTCAGCGGCATCTAACAACTAGGCCGAACATTTTAAAATCTGCAAGGAGCTGGCCAACCCTGCTGCAGTCTCTACCCATCCTGTTGCTTCCCAGGCTCTTTGCAATGCCCTTGCCTCTCACTTCATTTAAAAAACCCAGGACAACCTGTCCACCATCTCCACCCAAACCCCTCCTCTCCCCTCTCCATCTGTGCCTGCTGACCCTCCTGTAGCCCTCCCCCACCATCCTTCTCGTCCTTTCCTCTTTTCTCCCCCAACAAGGTCGCTAGACAAGTCTGATCTATGAAAGCCTCATCAAAACAGGTTCATCCCTGTTCCTCTAAAACCATCAAGGACCACATTGACACCCTCGCTCTGGCACTTGCTGATTTTTGCAACCATTCCTTTGCCTCGGGATCCTTCGCCTCCCCTCTAAAGCACTCCTTTGGGCATCCTCTTCTCAAGAAACCCACAGCTGATCCTTCTTGTTCAGCTAACTATCGCCCAATTTCCATTACTCCCTTTCTTGGCAAACTCCTGGAAAAGTTGGCCATCTCTCAGCTTAACCTTCATTCCAATTCTGTTGGCTGTCTCCATGACCACCAGTCTGGCTTCAGAGCTGCCAGAAGCACAGAAACTGCTCTCCTGAACATCCGTGAAGATCTGCTCTCCAAACTTGACTCTAACATTCCCTCTGTCCTCATCCTCCTCGATCTCTCTTCTGCCTTCAACACAGTCAACCATACCATCCTGCTCAACCGTCTCTGTGCAAACCTGGGTATCACTGATCAGGCTCTCGCCTAGCTGACCTCTTTCCTCTCAGATTGACCCTCCCAGGTCCAACTTGGGTCATTCCTTTCATCTATCTTCCTTTCTTACTGTGGTGTTCCCCAGGGCTCTAACCTCTTGCCCTGCCATTTCAACCAACACCTGGCAACTCTCGCCCACTGCATTGCCACTTTCTGCTCAAACTTCCAGTGCAACGCTGACGACACTCAACTCATTTTCAGATTGCCCTCTGCCACCTCCTCTCCCTCTCTCATCTCTGGTTGCCTAACTGCCAATCAAGATTGGTGTGCCGCCAATGATCTTTGTCTGAATGCCAGCAAGACGGAGCTACTCCTCATCGGCACACCTTCACCATCGTTTCCCCTCACTCTCTGGCAGGCCTCCCTCTTTCTAAATATACCTGCCTTTACTCTCCGCCCTCTGCAACTAATCCAGAACAGGACTGGGAGACTTTTCCTTGGCCTCAAGCCCTGGGATCGTATCTCTCCAGCTCTGAAATCTCTCCATTGGCTCCCAGTGGATGCAAGGATTAAATTCAAAACCCTCTGCATTGTCCACAAGGCTTTCTGGGGCCTGGGTCGAAAATACCTTCATCTATCCCTCTGCAAATATCTCCCCCCTCGAGCCCTTCGCTCCGCTACCACCAACTCCCTCTGGGTCAGTTGTTTTTCAAAGAAATGAGCTGGGGGTAGATCTCTGTCTTCGGTTGGGGCCTCCATCTGGAACAGCCTCCCTCCCACTCTAAAACTTGAGGAGAACCATCTCCGGTTCCGGAAGCACCTGAAGAACTTCCTCTTTTCTTCTGCCTTCGCTCCCCCTCTCCCCTGCTGATCTGTTCTCTCTTGGCACCATGCACCTGGCCACCCGCTGTCCTCTGGGTCGAGGTACCTGCTCAACCTGCCACCCTCCCGCACTGCCTTGGGGCTACCCCTTGCACTGGGGTCTGTATCTGTACCCATACAGTCCTTCCCCTTTTTCTTCCTGCACTTATCAGACCTACCCTGTCTGCTGCCTTAAACCTGGCACTTGCAAATTGTTGGCTGCACTACCACGTTGCCTTTATTATTTATTTATTGTTTATTCGCACTTATTCGCACTTTCCACTTCTCCCCCATCCATGCACTTTTCCCCTTCCCCTATCCCATGCACTTGCGCGTTCTCAATGTCACTGGGCCTAGTAAGATCGCTGTTTAGTTCTCCCCTGTTCCCCTCCCTTGCCTTGTTGTGCTCTGAAATACTTGTGTACGAGCGCGATAGAAATAAAATATCAATATCAATCTGTAGGGTGGAGCAGTTTCATAGTGCTTTCAAGGCCGCAGTTAAGGAGCATGAGAAACACTGCCTCACCTTAAATTTAATGCCCACCCAACATCTTCCTCTGTCCACTTGCCCCTCTGTCTATGTGGTTGGTGCCCATTCCCTCCCTTTCCTTCCTTACCTTACCTTGCCTCTTCTGAAAAAAAACTGAAAAAATTGAAAAAAATACAAAATCACAGAACATTAAAAAAAAGGTTCCTTTAGGAACCACCTTTCACAGTTAAAAACTATAACTGAAAAAAATATCACCGACCCTTTGCAGCCTACATAGGCCGCAGTCAGCATGGTAGTCCACAGACATCTGAAAAATACCAGGCATGGGGTGAGAAAATTAAAATAATGTTTATTGTTTTTCGTTGAAAAATTGTGACTCTTAAAATTACATTTATTTTCTCTTTTTAGCTTTTATATATTTTTTATTCTTTAGTTTTATGAACTCAACTAACAATTATTGTACTGAACTTATAAGCAAAACGTGCTTTTAATTTTTTTTTCTGTTGTTCCCTTTTCTTTACTTCAACTACAAACAAATCCTTGAATCCATATTCTATATGTTCACAAAAACTGATTCAATGCATTTTGAACGTTTTCACAAAAAACCTGACAGCGGACATCAGTGAGATGCACTCCATCTCTTCCAAAAATTGGTGACAACATCAAATTTAATATTTGCATTATGGAAAGCTGTCATCCCAACATCCAGCAAATAAGCACTTACAACTTTATGCATTTTGCACTTTCAATTTGTGGATGAAATAAATTAGAACATGTCCACTTTTGTCTCTGAGCTATCCGTGAACACATTATTTTTGAATGTGGAAACAGTTCCATCAACTTTCCAAATATATCCTTCATTGCAAATTGTAGTGAAATTCCGGTAACATAGCCCAAACTGTTGCCTACGCAGTGCACTACAATGATGTCTGGATGCTTCAAGTTAAACATATTCTCCCAAATCGGGTAGCATTCCGCCCACTTCAGTCATCAAACTCTATACTATGAAACTTGAAATTTATCAAATCCAAGATTGTCAGACAATCCACAGTGCTCAAAATACACCTTCCATCAATGAATCCATGAGTCTCCCACAATCCAGACAGTCAGCTTCCTCGAATCCATAGCCTTCTTCACTGCAATCAACAAAGATAACTCTTGCTACCCAGTCTTCCTGCACACCATACACCACACGCAGGAAACTTGAGTGGCTGATCCCCCTCCGATGTCTGCGGATATCAACAACTGTCCACCGTCTCCGCAGTCCTCTTTCCATGCCAGGCATCCTCAAAAGACCTGATGTGGCATGCGCTGTTCGTGGACCACTATGGTGTCCACGGACACAAAGTCCAACTGAAGGGTGTCATGAGGTTTACATTGATTTAAACAATTATGGTGGCTCTTAAAAGAGCAATTTTTTTCTTCTGATTTTTGTTTCCTACTTACAAATGATTTCATATGCACTCTACATCTTTTTCACATAAACTTTCTCAGTGCATTTTGAATATTTACAAGAAACATCTGATTCTCCAAATCAGTAAAATTCACTCCCTCACTCTGAAAATGTTTGCACCATCCAGCTTGACATTTTCATTTTCAAAAGATGCCATCCCTACGCCATTTAAAGAAGCACACACATTTATTTACATGGTGCCTACCTTCTTCTAGTTGTGCACAAAACACATTTGGGCATATTCACACTTCCCTTCGATGTATTTGTGAAAACAAATATCTTTCCACATGGAAATAGTTTTATTAAGCCTTGCAACATATCATTTAATTCAAACTGCAAAGATAGTGGAGTAACATAGCACAAACTATTTCCTCTGCAATGCACAACAATAATATTTGCACTTTGAAAATAAGCCAAACTGTTACAAAATGATAGTAAACTAACCCAGTTTAGCCCAGACACTGTATACCACCAATCATCCACTCCCTCCAATCCAATAGTACCAGAGATGCCACACAATTCAGTGTACCTTTTCAAATTATTCATCCACAAATCTCCCAACTCCCACACGGTGAGCTTTTTCATAGCAATAGCCGCATCCTGCTTTCCTACTTACAACAATCAAAACACCTGCTACCCTCTCTTCTTGTAAACCACAACCAGCACACCACATTGGCTAATCCCACAAGCCCCTTTCCGTGCCAGGCATCCTTAAAAGACTTGGGTGTGGCCCATGCTGTCTGCAGAGTACCACAGTGTCCATGGAACCCATAGCACAGGACAGCCCTTCTACCCTTTCCACTTTCATGTTTGTAGCACTCCCTCATTGGCTGCTTTCAAACAGTAACATATTCATCCACCAATCACATCCAAAAATGTTTTTTGTCATCTCAGTTCAACACTTCAGATGTACTTCTGAACTCTCAGAGTATGTCTACTGTTGCTCACAGTCACCTGCAACAAACACTACTGTGAAACTCTCCAAGATTTCTATTTGCAGATTCAACATCTGCATCTAACAAGACATAGCACAGGTATGCTTATATTTTTTAAAGTATTTTGTTCAACTTTTTTATATATATATATAGGGAAAACACACAGGCCCCTTAATGGTTGTAGCACTTCAAAAAACCACTCTGGTAGGCATATGTAAAAAAATAATATTCCAGCACACAAGACTTTAGCTATTCTAAAATATCAATTTATTTAGGCATAATACAGCACAAATACAAAAACAGGGAGTAAGTAATACATCCCTGTGACAGACACAAAGTGCTACAAAGCACTCACCCCACGGGTGGATGTAAAGTCACGCGTTCCGCCTGAATGCTCAGGCTTCCTCAGACCTTCTAAAATCCAAATGCGGCTAACACATCATGAAATAAAAAACCACTAAGCAATTCCAGAGCACCTCCGTGCGTTACGCATCACGTGCCATGGGAGTCATATGACTACTAATCGAATAGAAGAGGTAGTCTCTTTGACACAATGACCTCCATATTGGAATGGTCAAGCGTCTATATGGTCAATATATAAAGGCATAATTACCGAAGCATATCTAAATAGACATACTAGGACCAATGATAGGCTACTACAGTGCAAATCGCACGGTGGAGGTGCCCGGAACCGCTTCTAATTAAAACATTGTCAATGTAATCAGATGTGTAACATCTACGCACAAGTGTGCTCATGTATCATTCAGATGACTAACAGTGGCTCAAAATGGCCACTCCCAGACATCCGCCCCCCCAATAGGGTGAGTGTTCCTCAGCCTAGAGACTGCGAACTGAGCATCAGAAATATCCTAAATATTAGAGTAAATACCCTATTGCGTTATGTATATACATAAAATTATTATTATCATCGTGTACCAGGCAAGTGCCTGTAGTCTAAATAAAGACCAGCTACAACTTAATAAGATATATACTCATATCTAACAAAGTGCAAGTGAACAATCAGCCTTTCCTATGTCAATACCTCAGTGTAAACGACAGCAATTCTATTTAGACTCCTATAAAGCGGATATTTTGGATGTTCCTGTTTCGAAAAAACTTCTAGCAATGAATAAAGCATGTAAACATTTGTTATAAAGTGCGAGTTAGCAAACAACATTTCTTATTTCGGGACCCCAATACAAAACTATAACTGCGCAATATGGACACTTCTTACATAGTGCAAAATAGCCAACAGTATTTCCTATATCAATACCTCAGTGCAAATCAATAGCAGCTCAAAATAGATGGGAAACTATAAAATGGCGAATATAAATGTACCCATTCATATCTCTACTTATCCTGCTACTTGCACTGTAATACGCTTATCACGCTTATCAATAAGCATCTTCTCCTTTTTAACCACTCCAGCAAATGCCATTGCAGAATTCAGCACCTGCTCACATCAAGCAGCAAATACTTACAATGCTATGGGTTTAAAAATGTTTACAGTAGTACAAACGTCAATCGATCATTCTTTGATTGTACTAGTTAATGGAGTACCAAAAAAAGACAAAATAATTTGGCAACAAATAGTCAACTTAAACAGAGTTAGACAAGCCCTACAATATCTGAAAGAAAACAATGAATAGTACAAAGATATAAACATAGAGGAAAACATAAAAGAAACCACCCAAATAATTCAAGATTCACTAGCAACTGGCCAATTTGAACGTGTAGATCCTATTACTGCAGCCAACATTACAGACCAGTATACAATTAGCCCATTACAATCCAAAGACACCATTAAAGATGCATTCAAAACATATCAAATGCATCAAGCCAAAGGATCCCCATTGAGCATATGGGAAAAAGTGTCAGAGCACATTATTTTCCTCTACTCTTTCCTACAGGAAAAGGAGGAAGATATGATGAAAGGTCCCACAAATTTGTGAATCAAAATATCACTTTGACAAATGTATTCTGAAGATCCCAGATTCAGAAAAAATTAACAATGCATTTTCAACCTCCTGTTTGAAAGTGAACTAGCAACTCTATGTTATGGAGTTGCACACACATTAAAAACAGTCTCTAATTTTTTAAACATGGCCGCTACCCAACTGCTTAAAAAAATAAAATACAAAGATGAAGGTTTGCAGTCAAGTATCACACATCTCTTGGCAAACGTGCATGGTACAAAAGAATACTGCTTCCAACGTCACGCTGATGTATGTTGTAAGCTACGAAACATAGGCCCACCCACATGGTTTGGTACTTTAAGTTGTGCAAATGTTAGGCAAGACAGAATGCAGTAACCCTCAGGGAGAATACATAAGTCGGGTCCTCTTGGTATTAGCTAACCAAACTATTGGTATAGGTCTGTACTACATAAATTGGTAGAGTGACTGAGCAGCCAGACATATCTCAAGAGGGGAAATTGTGAGCTGTAGAGTTGTAGCACTCAAATCCACAAATACAAGTATACAAATAACACTTACTCTCAAGGTTTTGTAGTAAAATAATTATTTATTTAATTGTCAGTTTTAAATAAGCCTCCTTTAAAAAGGGCAATATGCAAATATACAAATATACTTCATAACACATTCTCAGAAGCTAGATATGCAAGCAGATAATCATTAAATATACTTCCTACACACTTCCTACACCCGGAGGTGACTTCAATTTACTAGGACAATATTGACATTTATATATCACTTTTTGTACTTCATAAAATTCTGAGGTTGCGCTAAAAGGAAAAGGTTAGGGAAGGAAAAAAGGTTAACAGGTTCTCAGAGAATGTGAGTACTTTTTGATCTCCCAATGAAGTCTAGATTAGATCTTTCCCAGCAATACAAGTTTACTATGCAGCACCTATGAAGGACAGTTAGAATCAAGGTCACTGGGGCAGAAGAGCCTACAGGGAGCCAGGACTGCCAAAGTCTATTTGAACAATGTCTACAGAGTTGAGGCCCTTCTTTAGATTGTGCAAGACTTTGTGCTAAGTTTAGAGAGTTTGTGATGAAATCACTGTTGGGCCACAAGCTGTTAGGCTTGTAAAAGACAGAGCTGAGATCAACTCTGTAAAAGGCAGCTACAGCAAGTTTCCAGTGAGATAATGCAAGCTACAGACAAAAGAGGTAACTACCCCTTAGTCAGGACAGTACCTTAGGTTGGAAGAAGAGGATCCAGCTGGCTTCTGTTCCAGTTGCAGTCTTGCAGATCCTGGGTTCCTGGGCCTCAGCCGTGGGGACAAGAGGGAGGGCATCTGGAGGACACCTGCACTGCCATTTAAAGGTCGGCAGCAGCTACAGGTTCTTTTCAGGTCATCTATACTTTGCGGTTTCAGCTTCCGGCAAATAACACCACCGCGGATCTTGGATACTTGATGGGCTTCCCTTGCTTCTGGAGTCCACCCATCTGGTGAGTTGACTCAGGCTTGGGTTGTTCTGCTTTTGACCTAGATCTCTGGTCTGGCTTAAAGACGATGCACTCAACTACGGATTTCTCGACCCATGGCACTCGGTTGCAGCAGCAGCACGGAAGTACAGCCAGTCGGGGAAGGTCCTCCAGCCAAGTTCATCTTGGGGTTAGTTGGTCCCACCAACCCAAGGGAAGAAGTTGTCCATTCCGAGGCTTCTCTAGTAGATTCGTAATTGGAGCTTCAGCACTGCATCAGGGCTTCACCGGGCAGTTCAACGGTCCAGGAGGGTGCGGCAAGCTTCTCTTCCAGATTACTTTGTCAGATGTTTCTTCCAGTGGTCGACTCTGCCTCAGTCCAAGAAACCTCACCTTTTATGCAGGTTTCTCCCATTCATGCACAGCCTAGCTGTCACTCACACAGCAGAGTGCCAGACACACTGGAACCATAGGCGGGTTTCAGAACTGAAGCCCACCAAGGTAAAATCAACAAAAGGGTTAATCCTGGTTTGACGCACAGAGTAAAACCCAAGAAAGACCTCACAAGCAAGAAATGTAAAAAAAAAAGACGGGGCCATTTTGACAACATGGGCACGCCTGGGTGCTATATTGCATCTGAGGATACAGCCTGCATTAAAAACGCACAATGGTAGGAGAATTAAACCACTGCCACCAGCCATTGAAACTCGTGAGGGTAACATAAAAACTGTTACATGAGTAAGTAGGAAAAGGGGCTACTAAGTTACCACCCAGTACTTCCACATAAGATGGGGGTGTACTAGGCCTACATAGGAATAACAGGTAAGTAAAGTAAATGTCACTTTACTACTCTTGGAAACAGTAGTTTACCCGAGCGAAGGTGTTTAAACCTTAAGAGAAATCCAAAGAACTTCTCTGTGACACTGCACTGAAGGTGCTGTGTGTCACCATACAAAAGTAGATGCCGTTGGAGTGTGTCAGACTCCAAAAACAAAGAGAATACAGAATCCAAATCAGATAAAAAAAATACACAAGAGAGTGAGAAAACAGTCTCACTCACTCCAGGATAGAAATTAAAAGTCCTAACGTTCAGGAAAAGGGCTGGGGGTCTCTAAGGTTGAAGGAAGTTAGCAGATAAATGAGAATTCTCCCTAACAGCTAAGTATGGATGGGATGACATGCACTACTTCTTACGCACTGTAAACCAAAATAAAGATGGAATAGATATAAAAACACCAGGGGAACTCTGTTCTCTTGACCCTGTTAATGCATCAAGGCACTTTCACCAACGTTTTATTTCCATGCTGCACTGTAATAAAACGACCCCTTCGCTCAGAGACGTGAAACACTTCTTTTGGTGAAAAGAATATCAATACAGAGGAGCACCACACACCTGAATGCATTTGTAGATAAAATATGCTCCCAAATTTGGCCGTGTCAGTGATGCCACTTTTTTTTTTTACAGTTTATTGAAAAACACATTACCTGCAGCATCCCTTCAGAAACCACAGATAGTGATCAAGGTACACAAATCTTACGCTTTCAAAAAAGTGTGGCAAATACTGCAGACGTAGATATACAAACAAAGGTAAATACTTTAGCAAATGTCACTTTGGCTTCCCTAGACCAGTTTGCAAAAATGACAAGTAAATAGCTGGATGTCTTTTGCTACACTGTGTAAAAGGCAAATCCCATAACAACATATGCAACATTAAAAGGTATGAAGCATCTAAGTACACCAATGATTACAATGCAACCACGCAAGTGTAGGGCAGCTGACCAGAAATGTAATTCGTCGAGTGGACCATCTAACAAACTGGCCTGCAGCCTCCTACAAAGGCAAAATCGACTCTTTATTTAAGCCTGCATCTCTGCGGCATCAAACAACACAGCCAAACTTTTCAAACTCTGCAAGGAACTGGACAATTCTGCATCAGCCTCCTCATCTGTCACTCCCACCTAGGACCTCTGCTCAGTCCTGGCAGTACACTTCAACACAAACATCCAGGACATCCCCTCCTCCCTTCCCCCTACTCCACAGCACACACCAGCACCTGTGCCTCCCTTTGCCCCACCTCCACTTCCACTCTCCTTTCTCTCTCCCGTCACACCTGATGAAGTTGCCAGACAAGGCCGGTCTATGAAGGCCTCATCAAAGCAAGTGGACCCTAGCCCTTCCAAAACCATCAAGGACAACATTGATTCCCTTGCACCAGCCTTGGCTGACCTTTGCAAACTCTCCTTTTCTACTGGAGTTTTCCAAACTGCTCTCAAGCACTCCATTGTGCACCCTCTGCTCAGGAAACCCTCCGCTGACCCATCCAATCTGTCAAACTACTGCCCTATCTCTATCACTCCTTTCCTGGGCAAACTCCTGGAGAAGTTGGCTATCTCTCAGCAAAACCTCCACACTGAATCAAGTTGTTTCCACAACCATCAGTCTGGCTTGAAAGCATCAAGAGGCACGGAAACTGCTCTTCTGAACACCTGTGAAGACCTGCTCTCAAATCTTGACACTAACACTCCCTCTGTCCTCATTCTCCTTGATCTCTCCTCCACCTTTGATACGGTTAACCACAACATCCTGATCGTGCGGCTTTGTGACACCCTGAGAATCACAGGTTAGGGTCTGGCTTGGTTAACCACTTTTCTCTCCGACCGCCCATCCCAGTTCGAACTTGGTACCTTTCTCTCGACTATGCCCCTATCAATCTGCACCGTTCCTCAGTATTCTGACCTATCCCCCTGTTTCTTCAACATCTACATGGCTACCCTGGCACGTGTGATTGCCACTTTCATATCTAATTTCCAGTGTTATGCAGATGGCATGCAATTATCCTGCAGGGTACCCTCAGCCGGCTCCTCCTCCTCACTCATACCTGACTCTCTGCCTGCCATTCAGTGATGATGTGATGCAAACAACCTTTGTCTCAATGCCAATAAAACTGAAATTGTTCGCATTGGGACCCCTGCTCCTGCTTTCCCACTCTCACTATGGCCGGCCTTCCTTGGCCCCGTGTAAACCCCCACCCCCACCGCCACCTGTGAGGCCAAAAACCTTGGGGTCATCTTCGACTCCACTCTCTCCTTCTCCTCTCACATTTCTGACATCTCAAAAAAGTCTAACTTTCAACTACACCTCCACAGAGGTACTCTATCGTTTCTCACTTCCCCCAGCAGCTCACTTGATCCAGAGCCCTGGTTCTCTCAAGACTGGACTACTGCAACTGCCTCTTCCTCAGCCTCCCTGCTTCTTCCCTTCTCCCTCTGCAACTCATCCATAACAGAACCGTAAGACTTATCGTTGGCCTCAAGCCCAGGAACGACATATCTCCGGCACTGAAATCCCTTCAGTGTCTCCCCATGGCTGCAAGGATCTAATTCAAGACCCTCTGCATTGTCCACAAGGCTTTCTGGGGCCTGGGACCTACTTACTTTCAAGGTGGCCTACCAAATACTGTTCCTCCTGAGCCCTCCGCTCATCTACCTCCAACTTACTGCGAGTGAGCCGGTACTCCAAGCAGAGCACCTCCCTCTGGAACAGCCCCCCGGCCACCCTCTGTCTTGAACCCAACATTCTTAAGTTCCGGAAACCTTCCTCTTCTCCTCTTCCTTCTCTCTCACCCTACCCTACTAACCCAGCTCTCTGCTCTTCCCTCTCTCCCTCCTCTCCATACAGTTTACTGACCAGCCACCTGGTGTACCTCAGAGTCTCACAGGTCCCAAGCACCCCTGCCAGTGCTTCTGCACTTGCCCCAGGGCCCTGCACCACACCCCCTCACTGTACTTGTAATAATCCTAGAGAGCTTCTCTCTCTCTGCACTTCCCCAGTATCTACCGACTGGGTGCACTTGGTCCCCTACCCCTCCCTTGCACTGCCTGCACTTGCACGATCTTATACAGGTCTGCCTCAAGATCATTCTGTCTGCTCTCCCTTTTCTTCACCCCTTAATGTGCACTTGAAAAAAACGCAAAATTGCCATTTGGCCTATTTGCTGTATGAAACAGTTAAATGTATCATATTCACTTCTGCATGTGCAGACAGTTATAACCTCAGACATTCAAGGGCTCTGAGCGATTTATTTTTTCCCTGTGTTCCCACCATCCTTGTCAAACACTTTATAAATAAACAATTACCATTACCATTACCATTGCCCTATTGTGGAATGCAAACATAGATATACAATACATATCAGACAATTCCAATGCAGTTGCAAGATATGTAACAGTGATCCCACCAAAGCTGAGAAAACGAAGCTACAAGACTTCTGGGATGACATATCATCTGACAAAACACTGTCACAAAAATTGTACAACTTCGGTATAAAAATGCTCTCCCATAGGAAATGCGGATGCAGGCCGTTTAACAGGTACATCCTTATTGGCAAATTTGAACACATTGGTCCTCATGCCGAGTTTGCCGGTCTGGAAATAAGGGTGCGGGTAAGCTCAAGGGCACCCTTGCTTACGGACTGGCAAACTACGGGATGGCTGCTGGAGTCGTTGTGATCGACAAGTCTGACATGTCGGGCACAGCGGTCATGGTAGACAAAGCCATTACAGAAGCACCGGCACCGTTGACAACAGTGCCGGTGCTTCCATGTCCCCACTCCCACAGGGTCCTATCAGACTCCATGGAAATGGGGATTAACAAAATTACTGGCGCCTGACTTCCCGGCCACCGGCGTGTAAAAGCTTGGTGGCACTGGGAAGTCAGGCGCTGGTCATTTTTTACGGGTCCGGCTGCAACCTGCCGGTATCACCGGCAGGGTTACCGCCAATCCCGTAATGAGGCCCATTGTCTAGCTAAACCTTGGTCCAGCTTCATCCTGAAAAAGAGTACTAAAATCCTACCAAGAGATAGAAACAATAGCCAAAAATGATCCCAACTGCCAGGACATTTAAAAATAAAAAAACAATGTAATTGACACATACTATCCAAACAGAAGCACAGCTTTGGAAAACAGGTGCCTGTACGACATAACCCAAAATTAATTGTAAAAATACAATGTCTCAACAGATGAGACAACTGGCAAATATTCAGTCTCAACTTGTGCAGGAAGCCTATTGAAATTTACCATCCCAGTCTAATTAATCATATAAAGTTATCCTTTAAATCTCTGCAACATAGACAAGTTTATTACAAGGCATTACTACAACTTTTTAAAGCTTGGAAAAAAGAAGAAGAATTATTCAGTGACTATGAATCATTTGAAGCTGCATTCAAAGCAAAAGAAAGCCGTATAACAAATATCAATTTCAAACAATACAAACACATTTTGGACAATGAAGAGGAAGAAAGTGAAGCCCTCTTTCCACACGCATCGTCTGAGCCTGCACCTCCACCAGTCTCCTGACATAGAGGTTCCACCACTACTTTTTGGCGGTTTAAAATAAAAAAAAGACTGGATGGATTTACACCAAATTTACAAAAGCACGCTTTCAGGACCAAGCCACCACTCCTGGTGCAAATTTGGTGAAAATCTGTTCAGCGGTTTGGGCTGTAGGTGTGAGCAAAAACCTTTTTCCATTGCGTCTATGAGGATTTCTGCAAATTTTGGGCCCCCCTTAACGAAACCGCACCAGACTTCCCAGATTCGTTCCAAGGGGACCATATACTTTTTTTTGCAAAATTTTGTGAGGATACGTCCAGGTGGGGCAAAGTTATAAACCACCCAAAAAGTGTTCTTTCGAGGAGTTGAGCAACATAACCATAACTACATGATCGCTACTGCAGTCCCTGTAATATGTATTACATGGATGAGGTAGCGTCCATGTAGTTATGGTTAAGTTGGTGTTTCCATAGGAAGAGCATTTTTTGGGTGGCTTATAACTTCGCTCCCTCTGGACGAATCCTCACCAAACTTTGCAAAAAAAGTATATGGCCCACTGAATTTTTTTGCAAAGTTTGGAGAGGTTTGGTCCAGAGGGGGCAAAGTTATAGGGGGGGTCCCAAAACGTTTGTTTTTTCCCATAGACATAAGGGGAAAAACTTTGCGCACAGCTACAGCCCGAACCGCTGGACGGATTTACACCAAATTTGCGGCAGGAGCGGCGGCTTGATCCAGAAAGCATGCTTTTGCAAATTTGGTGTAAATCCGTCCAGTAGTGTTTTAAAAAATGACCAAAATGTAAGGCAAAAAAATTAGTGATATCTGTGTTCGCTTCGCGGACGGACTTCCTTGTTCGCTCCACGGACAGCACCCCGATTGGCCCATGGGCTTGCGTCATGTCCGCGGACATGCGACGTGTTTGCTGATTGGGCGGTGTGGTGCGTGATGCGCGTCAGATTTTCTGTCGCGCCCGCCATCTTGCATTCGCCGAAGACCGCGGACAGCGCGGTGAAACTTGAATTAAAAATTGTATTTAGTGGCGTGTGTTGGTGTGTAAGAGTGTTTGGGGAGGGTGGGGGAGTATGAGATAGGTTTAATGTTGTATTTTATTTTATGTGCTAGACGCTTTTATTGTGTTCAATTTGTCTGCGGACAACACGGCTGTTCTGGAATGTTCGTAAATAAACAGAATGGATTCGGTGTGAAGTTGAAAGTGTTCTAAGAACACTTGTGGGGTCTTGTAATGTTAGCAGGGGGTGTCCTGGAGACGTTTTGTGTATTGTTAGTTGGCAAGCTGAAAGTGTTCTAAGAACACTCGCGGTGTCCTGAAATGTTCGTACACAAAGGAAATGGGGGTGTCTTGAGGACGCTGTCCGTATTGTCCTCTGGCAAGTTGAATGTGTTCTAGGACCTTCCTTGTGTCCGTGGACATTAAAATTGTTGCAATGCTTCAATCTATGGGTGTGACATAGTCATATGCCATGCACCCAAGAGTCTATGCCCTGGCCAGAAGCTCTGCAGCATATCACAGTCATATGCCATGCACCCAAGAGTGTATGCCCTGGCCAGAAGCACCAAGCATATCACACTCAGAGTGGCTTATAACTTTGGGTCAAAAACAAATTTATAAGGAACAATGTTATAAGCCAGTATGGGTGTGATATGCTGCGATGGTTGTATTTATGATGTTATACTTACTATTTGGTTTAGTAACGGGAGTCCATGTTTTTCTTGTTTATTTCTGTGATAAAAGAAATAAGCATGTTAGTATTAGTATTTTATAAAGAGTTATTACATTGTACAATCAACATTTTTTCTTTTTTTTGACCCTCATATTTAGTGACAAACAAGAGTACTGTGTAATTTGCTCGGTTTCTGTGTTTGTTGCTAAAATCATTGGGTCTGTGGGAGAAAAAAAATCCATGTTGGATTAAAAAAAAAAAAATTCTGTTAGGCTACAGTTTGTTTGTTTGTTTTCAGTGTTTACTTGTTGTTTCTGGCTAATGCTTTATACATTGGATTGTTCCAGTTTTTGGGAGCAGTAGGATATTAGGTATTTATTAGGATATTGTACAGTTTTGGAGCAGGTAGATACCAGTAGGCGTATTCTAACTGTTTATTTTTTTATATAATTTCGTGGTATTGATTTATCTGTTTGAATATTTCTAAATTTTGGGACAGTTAGATACCAATTGCCGTATTCTAACTGTCTATTTTTTGATTTATTTGAGTAGTCCTAATTTATCTGTTTAGTTGTTGTAGCATCTTTGGGCAGTTAGATAGCTTTTGGAATATTGTGACAGTTTATATTATTTTACTACAAATGTACTTAAGGTTTAAGTTTTAAGAACATTGAATAAGCGTTTGTAAGATTTGCTGGTAATCTCTGCTTTAGAGTAATGGTACTATCATTACATTCAAACCATCCACATTTCTTTTTTATATATGCAGTGTAGTGTCCTGAGTTGGTTGTGGCTCCTGCATGGTAGATGATACCTATTGTTGTGAAGGCTTTCGTACCAAGTGATATTTGACCATGTGTGAATCCAGTCAGCTTGCAGTTGTTTTTGGTACCATCTGCATTGTAACGTAGAAGCATTAGTATTACTTATTTACTATGTGTTTGTATTACTAACGTGGAGCGATTATCTGAATTGCAGGTGGAACATAATCTACCGTGGTTTGCATTTTGTACAAGTTGCTGAAATGGAACGGATTCACAATTAGGTATTGATATACACACAAATCGCTCATTGGGGATTTGTTCTTGTGTCACATTGTTGCAGAGAGTGCATGTATGTTTCCACATGCATGAAATCTGGAAGATTTCATTTATAGGTATGTTTTTGTTTTCCAGTAGCTGTAGTAAGTACATTAGAAATTCTTGTGGATCTTCCTGTGAGTTTATAGTGAATTTCACCATTCCAGCACAGTAGTCCAATTGTTGTCTTATTCCAAAAACACTATACGTGTTGTCAGGATTGTTTGCTGCATTTCTGTGAAGTACTAACTTTTGCAAACACAATAGGTCTGCACTGTGTAAGTAAATGTTCTCAACAATTGGTGGTAATTGAAATAGAATATTCATTGCTACATTTGCATAGCAACTTACACCAACTATATTTGAGAGTTTAAATGGACCATGTAGTTCTGTATCTGACTGCTTTTTTTGGAGTTTGTCTTCCTTCTTTGAAGAAGTCCCTGGTTTACTTTCCCTAATTGATTCGTTTTTGATTGTGGTACTTGATGAAGTTTTAGTTTCTTTTACTCTTTTTGGAGGATTTGCAGTGACATCCTGTTGCATTTCTGTTTGATTTAGTTTTCTTTTAAACATTTTCCTTTTTGTGGAACAGGATATGTGTTTAGATGGGGAGTGTATAGTGAGCGAATTCTATTATATTCTAAAATGCAAGGAATATCAGCGTTTACCTTACTTGCATCAAAGTTGATTAGAAATAGACCATCAAGTGTACGTAAGCGTGATAGTGCTACGTAGCTCATGCCTTCTTTAAAGACTGTGTTACCAATATCTATCATTGCTTTGTCTAGGGTAAGACCTTGTGATTTATGAATCGTGACTGCGTATGCAAGAGTTAGAGAAAATTGTTCTCTGCGTACATACATATCTTTGAAGTGAAGGAATCTAGCTGTTGAGCGTCCTATCCGTTTTACTTCTGAAAGTTTGTCAGAGAGTATATTGACAAACTGAATTTTGTTGTCACGTGGGTATGTTTGAAAGCCAACAACTGTACCCTTGGTATACGTCGAGGTTATGTTTCAGCATTACTCTGCAGTTTAAGGATAATTTTAATATCTTTTCCAAACATGCTGTGTTTGAGATTGATTTTTCTAAACTGTTTAGTCTTGCTGTGGCTTGGTCACACATGGGTAGTGTCATTCCATGTACATCTAGTTTGTCTGTGGTGCTAATTTCCATTATTGGTTGCATTTCTTTACTTAACATGATTTCATTGAATTTGAAACAGCTTGCAAGAGTTGGCATTAAGGCCATACAATTGACATTGTTGTGGGCTAATTGTTCCATAACATCTGTAGCACATGTATTATCACCATAAAGTGCATGAATGTGCCAGGTTTTCAATATTGCTTCTGCTTCTCTTGAAAGTATACCAACTCTGATACTTTTTAAGATGTTGGCATAAGTGAGATCTGCAGATTGGCGCATGTTTTGTGTTCATTCTCTGTATTGGAAATGTTGCCAAAGGTTGACATTTCCAATACTGCCAACAGTTTTACGACAGAGTTTGTGTACTAATGTTTTAAAAATAGGCTCGCCTTTTACAGGTTTAATTGAAGAAGATCTCCGAAAACAATAATGTGTTTTCCTGCAAAGAGCTCTTCATAGTTTGTTTTGAGTACTTCCTGTAATCTGAGGTGAATCAAAGCCAACATTAGGTTGGACACCATGCTCACTTCATCTATTAGTAGCATTTTCATTTGTTTTAATACTTTGCATAGTTCCATTGCAGATTCTGCAGAAAGTTTATAATAATCTAATTTGTTTTGGTGTTTTACTGGCAGGAGTAGTAATCGGTGTAAAGTGACATCACCTATGTTGTAGGCAGCTAAACCTGTGGGGGCAGTGACAATAGCTGACAGTTTGTTGTTTGTGAATTGTTGAAGGAACTTACTGATGATTTTGATTAGGAATGTTTTGCCAGAACCAGCTTCACAACTGACATACAATAGTATAGGTTTGTAATTTTGACAGGTGCATTCTTTGTTTTCATGTTGTACACCATGTGAAATTTCTTTTGTTACTTCTTGAAAAATGCTACGTTGCTCATTGTTTAGCTTTGATTCTAGTATAGTTAAGTCTTCTTTATCTTCATACTGACACATGGTGTTTTGTACTTCTATCATAGCTAATTCTGCCTCATTTGTTATTAGTGGGACTCCCAGTGGTTCTTGGCTTCCTGTGACAGATGGTTGACTACTGTCAGGAGTGTCCTTATCTAGTTGGGCCTGGAGTTCTTCTTCGTGTTGCTGTTCATTGTGCAACATTGTTTTGTACTGTGCAAAGTTTACATCAGTTATACTGCTTTCATTTGCTTTGAAAGCGTCTTCATATGAGTCATAGTTATCTAGTATTTCTTCTTCTTTTCTCCATGGTTTAAAGAGTTGTAGCAGGGACATGTAATATACTTCTTTATGTTGAGGAGTCTTTAATGACAATTTGATATGATTAATTAAATTTGGTTTGGTGAGTTTTACTAAGCTGCCTTCACAGTTTGTCACTTTGTATTTACGGTTTTGTTCATCAGGTTTTATATTATTTTTGTATGTGTAGTTTTGGGCTATGTGGTATAGACTCATGGTTTCCAAAGTGGTACTCCTGTTTGGGTAGTATGTGTCCAATAAATTGTTTTTTAAAATGTCTTGGCTGTTGGGATCATGTTTGGCTATTGTTTCTATATCTTCGTATGATTTTAGAACTCTTTTTCTAGATTTAGCTGGACCAAGACTTAGCCATACTATATTTGCAGATTTACCATACAATGCAGTACCAGTTAATCAATCAGCTGCTTCATAGGATCCACATTCTCTATGGGACAGCATGTTTATGCCCAAGCTGTATAATTTCTGAGACACTGTTTTATCTGATGACAGGTCATTCCAGAGGTCTTGGAACTCTGTCTTTTCTGATTTGGTTAAGTATGCTGTGACATATCGTGCAACTGCAGTAGAATTGTCTGCAATGTACTGCATGTCTATGTTTGCATTCCATAAGTAGGCATTGATTGCTTTGTAATCATTGATATATTTTTCTTCTTCTTTTCTTTTTATGCAATATGTATTTTTAGGTGACTTACCTTTAACACTATGTCTAACTGAAGACATGAGGTTGTTCACTTGACCTGTATTTGTTACTGGTCTAGGGAAACCAAATCGGCATTTGGTGTAGTATTTCCCTTTGTTTTTGTATTTGGACGACAATATATGCCACATTTGTGTCTTTGGAATTGTAAAATATTTGCATGAAGATCACTATTTGTGGATTCTGATGGAATTTCACAAGTGACATATTTTTCAATAAACTGTAAAACAGTGCCATCACTGTCTTGACCAAATTTAGGAGCATCTTTAATCCATAAAAGCATGTGGATATGTGGTGCTCCTCTGGCTTGGTATTCTTTTCTCCAAAAGAAGTGTTGCACTTTTCCAAGGCGAGGAACAGTTTTGTTACAAATAAAATGTAGCATAGCAATGAAGCGATGGTGAAAATTTCGTGAAACATTAACAGGATCCTGTGAACAAAGTTCTCCAGATGTTAGTATATCTATGTTTGTTTTGTTTTTGTTTGATATGCGTAGGAAAGCATGTAAATCTTCCCATGCATATTCTGCGCAACTTAATGTAACAAACCAAGTGGGTGGGCCAAGGTTTCTGATCATACAACGTACATCTCCATGACGTCGAAACCAGTACTCTGTAGTACCACACATATTTGCTAATAGATTTATAAGATTTGCTTATAAAACCTCATCTTTTTGTTGAACTTTTTGTAATAATTGTGTAGCTGTCATATTTTGAAAGTGTGATCCTGATTTTAATATGTGTGCAACTCCGTAACATAAAGTTGCTAGTTCACTTTCAAAGAGTAGGTGGAATATGTATTCCACATTTTCTCGAAATCTGGGATCTTCAGAATACATTCGTGATGAGCGATATTCTGATGCTGATATTTGAATAGGTCTATCATCGTATCTTCCTCCTTTGCCAGTAGGAAAGAGTAGAGGAAAAGAATGTGCTTCTATACTTTTTTCCCATATGCTGATTGGTGATCCTTTTGTTTAACGCATTTGGTACATTTCCAGTGCATCTTCTATGGTGTCATTAGAGTGCAATGGATGAATTGTTTAATGGTCTAAAGTGTTTGATATTGTAGCAGGATCTAGGAGCTCAAATTGATCAGCTTCTTGTGTCTGTTCAATTATTTCACTTGTATCTTGCAAGTTTTCTTCAATATTAACTTCTTTGTAATATTCATTGTTCTCTTTAAGATATTGTAGGGCTTCTCTAACTTTATGTAAATCTACCAGTTGTTGCCAATTTTTTTTGTCTTTTGTAGGTACTCCATTTACCAAGATAATTAAAGATTGCTGCATTGGAGGTTGCACTCCGAGAGTGTGCACATTTTCTTTTAGATCTAATGGTAAATACACTACTTTTCCACGAATACCTTTCACTAATTCAGAGGGAGGTCATTTTGCAGTTTTTGGTTGAAGGCGTATTATTGCTTGAAATAGGTGCACTGTTTGAATTATGATGCTCTCATATAAATTAAGTTGTTGAAGGGGTTTTAGTAGTGGATACAATTCCAAGTTATTTGTGATAGCACGTTAAGGAGTTTGGTTGTTGTCAAGTTTTGTAGTGCAGTAACTGCAAAGTATTATGGGGTCAGTTATTTCATATTTGTTTTCTGCTATAAGGTAGAGAGCTAATTCAAACCATTTAGAATCTTCATTGTCTTCTATTTTGTATGATAGGTCTATAGTTTTGTGCTACTTTTATATAAAGTTCTGTGGCAACATACACACACGTGGTTTGGTACTTCAGCTGAAGTACTTTCAAATTTTAGTATTTCTTTTTTGTATGTCTGTAGTGAAAGGTTGCCATTTGCATAATTGTTACGAAGTTGGTTGACAGCTAATTCATCTTGTAAGTGGGTTTCACTTCCAAAATATTTTGTCTGGATGTAGTCGATTTCTTCTAGGAGGTCTTTTGCTGTACCATGTAGAAGAATGTTATTTAAATTGGCTAGTACTAAAGCAGGACTTTTAGCATAGTACAGTTTATAAACTAGATTTCTTATACTTGCTTGATGTGTTGATATCCTTTCGATATCATGGAAGGGTGTTTTGCAAGTAGGTCCTGTAATGCAGGCCAATGAATGTCCTTGTAGTCCTGTGTACTTGCGTATTGGACAAGCATCCATATTTTGCAGTAGTTTAATTTTGATTTTGTCTTTGCTTTTCACATATTGATTGAGGAATTGGCGTAAAGAGTTGAACATTTTTTTGGGAATGTTACACATTGACGTGCATGGCCATTTGTACACTAGAGGTTCTGATTCAATTGAATGGAGGGGTAAATCTACGTTTTCAGGGCATATTTTTGTAAGGATTCTTCTTGTTCCATTATGGTATTATTAACTTTTTCATAACCTCGACCACTGCTATGTATGGCAATTGTATTTGTTTGCTTTTGTTTGTAGGCTTCTTCATTAAAGTATGGTTCTGTGGTTGTAGTGTGACTTCATTCACCTCCACAGATATTTAAGAAGTTATTTCTGTTGACATTTTGTTTATTGAGAAGTTTTTTTTGTAATTTAGTTATTAGTTTTGTTAGTGGTTTCATTCTGTTTAACACTAAAATAAATAACTTTGTTTTGAGAAGAAGTGCACTGTCTATCAACACTTCTAAGATTACTTTCCTACGATAGGTTTGAAGTCTTGAACCTGGTTTCTCTCCTGTTTTCATAAGATTTTGAAGGACTTTGTGACGGAACATTTTGGCTAAAATACTTTTCTTTGTATGCTTACTTTGTACTATATCAAAATTTATAGAAGAAGTTTTATTTGTAGTGATAGTTGATTTTCTGTTAATTGTTTTTTGGGTTGTTTTACTTTTTGATAGAGGAGGGATAGTTTTTGTACTAGAAACTTCTTCTGTTTCACTACATGACTGTATTAGCTGTTGTGTTTCAACTTTTTTTACAAATTCTGCTATAGATGGATGTTTATGTTGGAGACTTTTCTTTTCATTTGCTCTACTTCTGCGTCCCTTTCTACGGAGTTGCTTTTTGGTAGGCATTCTTTAGGGTCTGTTGAAAAAAATACAGAAGGTTTGGGTTGGGGTGTTCTGCAATTCATGTGTGGTGTGTGCATGAGTGTTTGAGTAAGGTGATAAAGATGTATGTAATGGTGTGTGATTGTGCATTGGGAAGTACAACTAGTAGAGATGGCTATTCTTGAATTAATGTGTTACTAAACTGGGGTTCAGATGACAGAAAAAAGTAAGCTAGTGGTGTGGAGAAGTATAAATAGTATATCTAAAGCTATACAATTAAAACAGTTGTTTTTTCTACAACATCTAAATTCTAGCGGCTGAGTTGGGTAATTTGTGTGTCGAAAAATAGGAATTTGTGGGCCATTCTGCCAGTAAATCACTGTTTAAGACGGGGGGATTTTTGGTCAGAATGGTGCAGAATCTCTATTTTTAGGCACAGAAATAGCATGAATTAAGCTTACAGTGTGAGTAATAATTCAAATATTATGGTAACATTCTACTTACTTTTTTTCTAAAATGAGCAGTTTGCTTCTTAGTTGTTCTTTGTAGTTCCAATTCGGCTGCTTCTTTTCAGGAGAATGGTCTTCACTGCAATTGTAAAAGAAAAAAATTAGCAATTTGGTTTGTATATAGCACTCTTTTTAATTTAGACATGGATTTTTTTAATTGAAATGCTCAGCGCCTTCCTTAAAACCATTAAAACTATTTTATGACTAACTGTAGGAAAGAAAATATCTTCACTATGGCTTGTTAAATTCATAATGTACCACTGTATACCACTATTCCTGCAACTAAGCTTTTCCACGTAATAGTGAGTCCATGTCATAGCCTGATTTTCCACGTAATAGTGAGTGAATGTCATAGCCTGCTTGTCGTATATAAATGTAAGTAATTATATAAACTAAAAAAAGTAAAACCAAATATGTGTTTGTACAAATATTATTCTTTGAGATTTGATCATAGAGTGTGCATGTAATTTTGTTTGATTATATGTAGTCTATATATTTAATTTGAAAAAGATTAGTTTAACATTATTTGCGTGTGTGTGTGTGTACGAAGAAATTAAACGGTATAAAGGTTTGTAAGTCACAGTTCATTTTAGGATAATGAAAACATTATTGTAGATTCATTTTACAGATTATACAAGGTAAAAGTCGGTTAGAAAATGTGTTCATGTACTGTATAGAAAATATGCATACCTGTAGTTTGTGTTCATCCATATGGATATGGACGAAGCTGCAAGTAGAAATCTTGGGGATTTGTCTAGTATTTCTCGTAGATCGTGCTTGCCAATGGTATGAGACTTGTAGTCCGAGAGATTCACCGTACATTTGCAGTGCTGATCTATGATGATGCAGTTACATGTAGAGGTTGTGGATTTGATTGGTGGATGGTCATGTGAATTCTTAGCTACATCCAATGAGGGAATGGCACAGAGAGTGAAGTGGAAATGGTAGAAGGGCTGTCCATGTTACAATACGTTCGCGGACATGGCGGTAGTTCCAGGACACCGCGTATTACATCCGGAGAATTTGGGGTGGGGAGGCATGCAAATGAGATTGAATGTAGCAAGGTATTGGTCAGTAAAGTTTAGTGAGTGTGTTGTGCTAGGAGAGGTTTTCTCTGATATTCTTTTTTGTGAGAGAAGAACAGATAGCTATGGCTGATTGTTTCAAAAAACAGATTGTGTGGATTTTTGGAGACGCGTGGATAAATTGGTTGAAGTTGCATGCAGAAAGCTGTGGAGTATCTATAGATCTTGGATTCCCACATGTGGAAGTGCACTGGCATGCAGTGCGTGGAATGAAGTGGCTGGACTTGCTACCTCTCTGTGCAACTTTGAAGATAGAGGAACATCCAGACATAATTGTAATTCATTGTGGAGGGAACAGTTTAGGACATGTGTCTGGAATTTCTTTGCAATTTGCAATGAAAGAAGGACTTCAGAAGATCATGGATATGTTTCCAAACTCCAAAGTAATTTTTTCACGGATTGCGCAGAGACAAATGTGGCTTCGTTCTTTCTCATGTGGTCCACAAATGGAGAAAGCAAGGCGTAATGTCAATAAGGCTGTTTGTGCTTTCCTAAGAGATTTTGGCATGTTCTCTTTTCACAATGAAAATATTATGTTTCGTAGTACATACATTTTTCGCAGAGATGGAGTCCATCTTACTTATGCTGGCAATCAGATTTTTCTGAGAAATGTACAAAATGCATTGCAACCTTTTTTGGAATTACAACAACCTTTTTGAAGTAGGTGTTAAGCATTTATAATTTTTGACTTACAAACACCTCCCAAAGGCTCTTTTCAGAGCCACCACTTCCTCCCAGAGAAAATTGCAATGTTTGTGATGGGGTAGCAACCCAATTTTTTAAATGTTCGCGAACTGTCTGCGGACTTCTAAAAAATACAAAGGGCCCTGCTTCATTTATTTTCACTTCTATTTTTTAACTGTGAAAGGCGGCTCTGAAAAGAGCCTTATTTTTTTTTTGATTTTTGTTATTTTGTGTTTTTTTGGTTTTTTACACATGACACACTAGGAGAGGAGGGGAAAGGAGGGTAAAGGGGGGACACCAACCACAGGGATAAGAAAGGGTGAGCTGAGAGAGGAAGATGTAGAGTGGATTTTATTTGGGTAGTGAGCAGGTCTTCTCGTGCTCTGAGAAGATAGTCTGAAAAGCACTCTGAAGTCGCTCCCCCCTACAGAGTACTGTGTCACAGTACACACATACAACTGTGACCCTCGAAAGGTAAGGGTCATCAGAATTCTGTATGGCCTGTGAGGCAGCTTGAGGAAGACGCTGTCCAACAGAGGTGTTCCTTGTGGTGACAGGATCAGAAACGGAGGATGAAGTAGAGGCAATAAACCTACTACGCTCTTCGCAAGGTACAACCTTGTGAATGGCCCCAGTGTGGAATGAGTTTAGGTGTCGCTTCATGGTCGTAGTCCCAAAGCTATACGAACCATGCCTCCCGCGACTGAGTACCATTTTGCACTCGTTGCAGGTGACACGGTTCGCACAAGCCTTAGGACTATTCCCATGAACGGTTAACAACCGCCACACCGAAGAATCACGCTGCGGCGGCTAGTAGGGATTTCCTCTACCTCATTCTCGTCATCCTCTTCTTCCTCCTCTGTATCCTCACTCCTGTTCCCCTCTTCAGGCCCTTGGGAAATGGTGGTGGTGGATGGGGTGGGGGTGGTGCTGAGGCAGATGTAGCACAATGTGGTAATAGTCGAGCCATGGATGTCATAGGCTTGGAGATGGAAATCTCAAAATCTGCAAAGTATGCAGCAAAATGCAGTGTGCTCTGTGGAATAGTCAGAAACACAATGAGAATGCGCTCTAGGGCGTGGTCTTATATAGAGGTGCTTGTGCGCGGGTCGCGGACATGCGCACCGCCCGCAAGACAGATCGAACATCAAAAAAGGTTCAAAAAGCCACAAAAACTATGTGGAAAGTTAGGATTAGTATGTGGGATTTGTGGTATGGTGATTTTTTAATGAGAAATATTGTGGATTACTTGGAAATGTACTTTTAAACTGTTCGGGGACACAAACAGTGTCCGCATTTAGACCACGAGATGAGTGTGGGCGCAGTCACATGATTGTTTTGTGAGCATGTTCGCTAAGGGGGCGGCCGTCCGCAGGACACCCAATGTACGGACATTGTTTTGCGCATGCGTGTTGATGTTCTACGGACAGTGTTTGGGTCCTGAACTAATTAAAAGTGCGTCACATGCAAAACCAACAGTTACGGACAGCCGTTTGTTCTTAGCACAGTTTAATTTATTTGCTAACAATACGGACAGGCATAGCGTTTCAAGCACAGCTCCATTTTCATTTATTTACGAACAATTCAGGACACCACGAGTGTTCTTAGAACAGTTTCTGCTTGCTAGCGAACACTACGAACAGGCATAGTGTTCTTAAGGACACCTCCATTTTCTTATATTTATGAACATTTCGGGACACTACGAGTGTTCTTAGAACATTTTCAACTTGCATGAGAACATTACGGATAGAGTTGCGCTACTAAAAACCTATGAAATTCAGTGAAAAAACTTTGTTAAAGGGACGTTATGGTTCCAAGTAAAACCGAAAAACCCTTTAAATTTGCCAGTTATGGTAAGCTAAGCAACCATAACTTGCACCACCACCGTACACTGCTAAGACTAACACCCACGACATCAAAGATGACATCACAAATGTCATTAATGACATCACTGATGACATCACATGTCTGGCTCACTCTTTTTTCTTTTGCTGACATATCTAGACCACATTGTTTTCTTCAGTAACAGTCAGAAACTAAAAATGTTATTTTATTTGTAGACATATCCTTCAAGTAGGTTCTTACAGTAATTCCCTTAGAGTCCAGTCACATCATATGAAACCTATACATAGGGGAAGAGACAAGCTTGAAAGACAGCAATCCTTTTTGTGCATAAAGATAATCAATAGATTTATCAGCACTTTCTGATAGTTCTGTTTTTTTTTAATGGCTGTACTTTCCCTGTATATGGTCATATCTGTATACATTGTACTCACACTACTTTCCTTAGGGTCCAATCAGATCAGGTGATACATATACATAGGGTAAATAGCAGCTTTGAAACAGAGCAATCATTTATTTGCATGAAAATAATCAGTTAGGTTATGAATTGTTTCTGCTACTACTTGTGCTTTTTTGCTAACTTCACATTCCCTGTATATACCCATATTGGTATGTGTTCTTGTCTCTTTGTGTTTTTTCTATAGTAATACAATTATGTAATACATGGGTTTTATTAGCTACTTATTACATATTTCACAGTACACAAAAATCTATTAAGAAAACAATTATCATTTCATTATTCAACATATTAACATTACGAATATTATACCTTCATCTTGTATGCTGCACACAATGCTATGTTTCTGCATGAGTAGCTTAGTATACTAGATAGAACCCCATAATAGAATGCTATTTATATCAATGCATAGTTCAATGACCTAATTAGGGTATGATATTTATTGCAATGATCCTTGACACTTTTTTCGCAACATTATAATAAGAATCCCTTGTACACATATTTCATGAAAAGTACATACACATGTGATGTCATCAGTGATGTCATCAATGACATTTGTGATGTCATCTTGGATGTTGTGGGTGTTAGTCTTAGCAGTGCACTGTGGTGGCGCGAGTTATGGTTGCTTAGCTTAACATAACTGGCGAATTTCAAGGGTTTTTCGGTTTTACTTGGAACCATGACATCCCTTTAACAAAGTTTTTTCACTGAATTTCATAGGTTTTTAGTAGCGCAACTTAAACATAACGTCCCCTTAACAAAGTTTTTTTACTGAATTTCATAGGTTTTTAGTAGCGAAACTTAACCATAACGTCCCTTTAACAACATTTTTTCATTAAATTTCATAGGTTTTTATTAGTGCAACTTAACCATAACATCTTTTTCAATAGATGAAGACCACTAGCATCTTAGGTCCTCAAAGTGGGAACCCCGGGTGGTAAAAAAAAATATTTTTCTTCCCAAACCGGGACGCCTGCGGCGTCCCGGTGTAGGAAGGAAAATCTTTTACCAAGATGGTCACCATGGAAAGGGAAGACGGGGTGTATAAAAAGAACACAACAGGGCATCAGCGGGGGGTGGGCGGAAAAAGAGGGAGACACGGGGCATGAGCGGGGGGTGGGAGGAACAGTAGTTAGACACGGGGCATGAGCGGGGAGTGGGGGGGAAGAGGGGAGACAAGGGGCATGAGCGGAGGGTAGGGGGGAAAAGGAGGGAGACACGGGGCATGAGCAGGGCGTGGGGGGAACAAGAGATAGACACGGGCCATGGGTGGGGGGTGGGGGGAACAATAGGGAGACACGGGGCATGAGTGGGGGGTGGTGGGGAACAGGGGAGACACATGAGCATGAGCGAGGGTGGGGGGGAACAGGGCACACTCGGGGCATGAGCAGGGAGTGGGGGGGAACAGGGGAGACAATGGGCCATGAGCGGGGGGTGGAGGGGAAAAGGAGGTAGACACACAGGGCATGAGCAGGGGGTGGGGGAGGAGAGAGACAAGGGCAATGAGCGGGGGGTGGGGGGAGCAGTAGGGAGACACAGGGCATGAGCGGGGGGTGGAGGGGAACAGGGGAGACACGTGGGCATGAGCAGGGGTGGGGGGAACAAGGGAGACATGTGGGCATGAGCGGGGGTTGGAGGGGAAAAGGAGGGAGACACGGGGCATGAGCGGGGGGTGGGGGGGAACAGGGGAGACACGTGGGCATGAGCGGGGGGTGGGGGGAACAGGGCACACACGGGGCATGAGCAAGGGGTGGGGGGAAAAGGAGGGAGACACAGGGCATGAGCAGGGGGTGGGGGGGATGGGAGGGAGACACGGGGCATGAGTGTGGGGTGGAGCGGAACAGTGGAGACACGCGGGCATGAGCAGGGGTGGGGGGAACAAGGGAGACATGTGGGCATGAGCGCGGGTTGGAGGGGAAAAGGAGGGAGACACGGGGCATGAGCGGGGGGTGGGGGGAACAGGGCACACACAGGGCATGAGCAAGGGGTGGGGGGAACAGGGGAGACAAGGGGCATGAGCGGGGGTGGGGGGGAAGGAGGGAGACACAGGGCATGAGCAGGGGGTGGGGGGGACAAGAAAGAAAAACGGGCCATGAGCGGCGGTAGAGGGAACAGTAGGGAGACACAGGACATGAGCGGGGAGTGGGAGGGAACAGGGGAGACACATGGGCAAAAGCAGGGGTTGGAGGGGAAAAGGAGGGAGACACGGGGCATGAGCAGGGGGTGGGGGGAACAGGGGAGACACATGGGCATGAGCAGAGGGTGGGGGGAACGGAGGTAGACACGGGGCACAAGCAGGGGGTGGGTGGGAAAGGAAGGAAACACAGGGCATGAGCAGGGGGTGGGGCAAAAGGGGAGAGACGGGGCATGAGCGGGGGGTGGGGGGGAATAGGAGGGAGACACGGGGCATGAGCTGGGGGTGGGGTGGAACATGGGAGACACGGGGCATGAGCGGGGGGTGGGGGAACAGGAAAAACACGGGGCATGAACAGGGGGTGGGGGGAACGGGAGGGAGACACGGGGCATGAGAGGAGGGTGGGGGGAACGGGAGGGAGACATGGGGTATGAGCGGGATGCGGGGGAGAACGGGAGGGAGACATGGGGCATGAGCGGGAGGTGGGGGGAACAGGGAAAACAGGGCACACACGGGGCATGAGCAGGGGGTGGGGGGTAAAGGAGGGAGACACAGGGCATGAGCAAGGGGTGGGGTGGAACAGGGGAGACACGGGGCATGAGCGGGGGGCGGGCAGAACAAAGGAAAACACGGGCCATGAGTGGGGGTGGGGCGGAATGGGAGGGAGACACGGGGCATGAGTGGGGGTGAGGGGAACAGGGCACACACGGGGCATGAGCGGGGGTGGGGGGTAACAGGGCACACACAAGGCATGAGCACGGGGTGGGGGGAGCAGGACACACACGGGGCATGAGCAGGGGGTGGGGGGAACAGGGGAGACATGGGGCATGAGCGGGGGGTGGGGGGTAACAAGAGGGAGACACGGGACATGAGCGGGGGGCGGGGGGTAACACAAGGGAGACACAGGGCATGAGCGGGGGGTGGGGGGGAACAGGGGAGACACGGGGCATGAGCGGTGGGTGGGGGGGAACGGGAGGGAGACACGGGGCATGAGCGTGGGGTGGGGGGAACAGGGCACACACGGGGCATGACCGGGGGGGGAACAGGTAACACACAGGGCATGTGCGGGGGGTTGGGGAACAGGGCACACACGGGGCATGAGCAGGGGGTGGGGGAACAGGGCACACACGGGGCATGAGCAGGGGGTGGGGGGGAACAGGGCACACACGGGGCATGAGCGGGGGCTGGGGGTAACACGGGGAATGAGCGGGGGGTGGGGGGAACAGGGGAGACACAGGGCATGAGCAGGGGGTGGGGGGACGGGAGGGAGACACGGGGCATGAGCGTGGGGTGGAGGGGAACAGGGGAGACACGTGGGCATGAGCAGGTGTGGGGGGAACAAGGGAGACATGTGGGCATGAGCGGGGGTTGGGGGGGAAAAGGAGGGAGACACGGGGCATGAGCGGGGGGTGGGGGGAACAGGGCACACACGGGGCATGAGCAAGGGGTGGGGGGAACAGGGGAGACAAGGGGCATGAGTGGGGTGGGGGGAAAGGAGGGAGACACAGGGCATGAGCAGGGGGTGGGGGGAACAAGAAAGAAATACGGGCCATGAGCGGGGGTAGGGGGAACAGTAGGGAGACACACGACATGAGCAGGGGCTGGAGGGGAACAAGGCAGACACGTGGGCATGAGCGGGGGTGGGGGGGAACAGGGGAGACACGTGGGCATGAGCGGGGGGTGAGAGGGAACAGGGGAGACACATGGGCATGAGCGGGGGGTGGGGGGAACAGGGGAGACACGTGGGCATGAGCGGGGGTTGGAGGGGAAAAGGAGGGAGACACGGGGCATGAGCGGGGGGTGGGGGGAACGGAAGGAAACACAGGGCATGAGCAGGGGGTGGGGGCAAAAGGGGAGACACGGGGCATGAGCGGGGGGTGGGGGGGAATAGGAGGGAGACACGGGGCATGAGCAGGGGGTGGGGTGGAACATGGGAGACACGGGGCATGAGCGGGGGGTGGGGGAACAGGAAAAACATGGGGCATGAGCAGGGGGTGGGGGGGAACGGGAGGGAGACACAGGGCATGAGAGGAGGGTGGGGGGGAACGGGAGGGAGACATGGGGTATGAGCGGGGGGGAGAACGGGAGGGAGACATGGGGCATGAGCGGGAGGTGGGGGGAACAGGGAAAACAGGGCACACACGGGGCATGAGGGGGGGGTGGGGGAAAAGGAGGGAGACACAGGGCATGAGCAAGGGGTGGGGTGGAACAGGGGAGACACGGGGCATAAGCGGGGGTCGGGGGGAACAAGGGATAACACGGGCCATGAGTGGGGGTGGGGCGGAATGGGAGGGAGACACGGGGCATGAGTGGGGGTGAGGGGAACAGGGCACACACGGGGCATGAGCGGGGGTGGGGGGGAACGGAAGGGAGACACGGGGCATGAGCATGGGGTGGGGGGTAACAGGGCACACACAGGGCATGAGCAGGGGGTGGGGGGAGCAGGGCTCACACGGGGCATGAGCAGGGGGTGGGGGGAACAGGGGAGACATGGGGCATGAGCGGAGGGTGGGGGGTAACACGAGGGAGACACGGGACATGAGCGGGGGGTGGGGGGTAACACAAGGGAGACACAGGGCATGAGCGGGGGTGAGGGGGAACAGGGAACAGGGGAGACATGGGGCATGAACGGTGGGTGGGGGGAACAGGAGAGACAAGGGGCATGAGCGAGGTTAGGGGGGAAAAGGAGGGAGACACAGGGCATGTGCAGGGGGTGGGGGTGAACGGGAGGGAGACACGGGGCATGAGCGTGGGGTGGGGGAACAGGGCACACACGGGGCATGACCGGGGGGGAACATGGCACACACAGGGCATGAGCGGGGGGTGGGGGGGAACAGGGCACACACGGGGCATGAGCAGGGGGTGGGGGAACAGGGCACACACGGGGCATGAGCAGGGGGTGGGGGGGAACAGGGCACACACGGGGCATGAGCGGGGGCTGGGGGGTAACACGGGGCATGAGCGGGGGGAACAGGGGAGACACGGGGCATGTGCGGGGGGTTGGGGAACAGGGCACACACGGGGCATGAGCAGGGGGTGGGGGAACAGGGCACACACGGGGCATGAGCAGGGGGTGGGGGGGAACAGGGCACACACGGGGCATGAGCAGGGGGTGGGGGGGAACAGGGCACACACGGGGCATGAGCGGGGGCTGGGGGTAACACGGGGAATGAGCGGGGGGTGGGGGGAACAGGGGAGACACAGGGCATGAGCAGGGGGTGGGGGGACGGGAGGGAGACACGGGGCATGAGCGTGGGGTGGAGGGGAACAGGGGAGACACGTGGGCATGAGCAGGTGTGGGGGGAACAAGGGAGACATGTGGGCATGAGCGGGGGTTGGGGGGGAAAAGGAGGGAGACACGGGGCATGAGCGGGGGGTGGGGGGAACAGGGCACACACGGGGCATGAGCAAGGGGTGGGGGGAACAGGGGAGACAAGGGGCATGAGTGGGGTGGGGGGAAAGGAGGGAGACACAGGGCATGAGCAGGGGGTGGGGGGAACAAGAAAGAAATACGGGCCATGAGCGGGGGTAGGGGGAACAGTAGGGAGACACACGACATGAGCAGGGGCTGGAGGGGAACAAGGCAGACACGTGGGCATGAGCGGGGGTGGGGGGGGACAGGGGAGACACGTGGGCATGAGCGGGGGGTGAGAGGGAACAGGGGAGACACATGGGCATGAGCGGGGGGTGGGGGGAACAGGGGAGACACGTGGGCATGAGCGGGGGTTGGAGGGGAAAAGGAGGGAGACACGGGGCATGAGCGGGGGGTGGGGGGAACGGAAGGAAACACAGGGCATGAGCAGGGGGTGGGGGCAAAAGGGGAGACACGGGGCATGAGCGGGGGGTGGGGGGGAATAGGAGGGAGACACGGGGCATGAGCAGGGGGTGGGGTGGAACATGGGAGACACGGGGCATGAGCGGGGGGTGGGGGAACAGGAAAAACATGGGGCATGAGCAGGGGGTGGGGGGGAACGGGAGGGAGACACAGGGCATGAGAGGAGGGTGGGGGGGAACGGGAGGGAGACATGGGGTATGAGCGGGGGGGAGAACGGGAGGGAGACATGGGGCATGAGCGGGAGGTGGGGGGAACAGGGAAAACAGGGCACACACGGGGCATGAGCGGGGGGTGGGGGAAAAGGAGGGAGACACATGGCATGAGCAAGGGGTGGGGTGGAACAGGGGAGACACGGGACATAAGCGGGGGTCGGGGGAACAAGGGATAACACGGGCCATGAGTGGGGGTGGGGCGGAATGGGAGGGAGACACGGGGCATGAGTGGGGGTGAGGGGAACAGGGCACACACGGGGCATGAGCGGGGGTGGGGGGGAACGGAAGGGAGACACGGGGCATGAGCATGGGGTGGGGGGTAACAGGGCACACACAGGGCATGAGCAGGGGGTGGGGGGAGCAGGGCTCACACGGGGCATGAGCAGGGGGTGGGGGGAACAGGGGAGACATGGGCCATGAGCGGAGGGTGGGGGGTAACACGAGGGAGACACGGGACATGAGCGGGGGGTGGGGGGTAACACAAGGGAGACACAGGGCATGAGCGGGGGTGAGGGGGAACAGGGAACAGGGGAGACATGGGGCATGAACGGTGGGTGGGGGGAACAGGAGAGACAAGGGGCATGAGCGAGGTTAGGGGGGAAAAGGAGGGAGACACAGGGCATGTGCAGGGGGTGGGGGTGAACGGGAGGGAGACACGGGGCATGAGCGTGGGGTGGGGGAACAGGGCACACACGGGGCATGACCGGGGGGGAACATGGCACACACAGGGCATGAGCGGGGGGTGGGGGGGAACAGGGCACACACGGGGCATGAGCAGGGGGTGGGGGAACAGGGCACACACGGGGCATGAGCAGGGGGTGGGGGGGAACAGGGCACACACGGGGCATGAGCAGGGGCTGGGGGGTAACACGGGGCATGAGCGGGGGGAACAGGGGAGACACGGGGCATGAGCGGGGGGTGGGGGGAACAGGGAAAACACGGGGCATGAGCAGGGGGTGGGGGGAATGGGAGGGAGACATGGGGCATGAGCAGGGGGTGGGGGGAACAGGGCACACACGGGACATGAGCGGGGGCTGGGGGGAACAGGGCACACATGGGGCATGAGCAGGGGGTGGGGGAAGAGGGGAGACATGGGGCATGAGCGGGGGGTGGGGGGTAACATGAGGGAGACACGGGACATGAGCGGGGGGCGGGGGGAACGGGAGGGAGACATGGGGCATGAGCGGGAGGTGGGGGGAACAGGCAAAACAGGGCACAAACGGGGCATGAGCGGGGGGTGGGGGAAAAGGAGGGAGACACGGGGCATGAGCAAGGGGTGGGGTGGAACAGGGGAGACACGGGGCATGAGCGGGGGGTGGGGGGAACAAGGGAAAACACGGGCCATGAGCGGGGGGTGGGGCGGAACAGGAGGAAGACCCGGGACATGAGCCGGGGGTGGGGGGTAACACAGGGCACACACGGGGCATGAGTGGGGGTGGGGGGGAATGGAAGGGAGACACGGGGCATGAGCGGGGGGTGGGGGTAACAGGGCACACACAGGGCATGAGCAGGGGGTGGGGGGAACAGGGCACACACGGGGCATGAGCAGGGGGTGGGGGGAACAGGCGAGACACGGGGCATGAGCGGGTGGTGGGGGGTAACACGAGGAAGATCCGGGACATGAGCCGGGGGTGCGGGGTAACACAAGGGAGACACGGGGCATGAGCGGGGGGTGGGGGGGAACATGGGAGACACAGGGCATGAGCGGCGGGTGGGGGGAACAGGGGAGACAAGGGGCATGAGCGAGGTTAGGGGGAAAAGGAGGGGGACACAGGGCATGAGCAGGGGGTGGGGGGAACGGGAGGGAGACACGGGGCATGAGCGTGGGGTGGGGCGAACAGGGCACACACGGGGCATGACCAGGGGGGGAACAGGACACTTACGGGGCATGAGCGGGGGTTGGGGGGGAACAGGGCACACACGGGGCATGAGCAGGGGGTGGGGGGAACAGGGCACACACGGGGCATGAGCAGGGGGTGGGGGGAACAGGGCACACACGGGGCATGAGCGGGGCATGGGGGGTAACACGGGGCATGAGCGGGGGTGGGGGGGAACAGGAGAGACACAGGGCATGAGCGGGGGGTGGGGGGAACAGGGAAAACATGGGGCATGAGCGGGGGGGTGGGGGGGAACGGGAGGGAGACATGGGGCATGAGCAGGGGGTGGGGGAACAGGGCACACACGGGGCATGAGCGGGGGGTGGGGGGAACAGGGCACAGATGGGGCATGAGCAGGGGGTGGGGGAACAGGGGAGACACGGGGCATGAGTGGGGGGTAACACGAGGGAGACATGGGACATGAGCGGGGGGTGGGGGGTAACACAAGGGAGACACGGGGCATGAGCGGGGGGTGGGGGGGAACAGGGGAGACACGGGGCATGAGCAGCGGGTGGGGGGAACAGGGGAGACAAGGGGCATGAGCAGGGGGTAGGGGGGAAAAGGAGTGAGACACAGGGCATGAGCAGGGGGTGGGGGGAACGGGAGGGAGACACAGGGCATGAGCGGAGGGTGGGGTGAACAGGGCACACACGGGGCATGAGCAGGGGTGGGGGGGAACAGGGCACACACAGGGCAGGGGTGGGGGGAACATGGCACACATGGGGCATGAGCAGGGGGTGGGAGGGACAGGGCACACACGGGGCATGAGCGGGGGGTGGGGGATAACACGGGGCATGAGCGGGGGGGTGGGGTGGAACAGGGGAGACACGGGGCATGAGCGGGGGTGGGGGGGAACAGGGAAAACACGGGGCATGAGCAGGGGTTGGGGGGAAAGGGAGGGAGACATGGGGTATGAGCGGGGGGTGGGGGGAAAAGGGCTCACACAGGGCATGAGCGGGGGGTGGGGGTGAACAGGGCACACACAGAGCATGAGTTGGTGGTGGGGGGAACAGGGCACACACAGGGCATGGGGGAACAGGGGACACACGGGGCAGGGGATGGGGGGAACAGGGGAGACATGGAGCATGAGCAGGGGGGAAAAGGAGGGAGACACGGGGCATGAGCAGGGGGTGGGGGGGAACAGGGGAGACACGGGGCATGAGCGGGGGGTAGGGGGTACAGGAGGGAGACACGGGGAATAAGCGGGGTTTGGGGGGAAACGGAAGGTAGACACGAGGCATGAGCGAGGGATGGGGGGAACAGGGGAGACACGGGGCATGAGCGGGGGGTGGAGGGTAACATGAGGGAGACACGGGGCATGAGCAGGGGTGGGGGGAACGGGGGAGACACGGGGCATGAGCGGGGGGTGGGGGGTAACATGAGGGAGACACGGGGCATGAGCGGTTGGTGGGGGTAACACAAGGAAGACACGGGGCATGAGCGGGGGTTGGGGGAACACGGGAGACACGGGGCATGAGCAGTGGGTGGGGGTAACAGGGGAGAAAAGGGGCATGAGCGGGGGGTAGGGGGGAAAAGGAGGGAGACACAGGGCATGAGCAGGGGGTGGGAGGGGTGGGGGGGATGGGAGGGAGACACGGGGAATGAGCAGGGGGTGGGGGAGCAGGGCACACACGGGGCATGACCGGGGGTGGGGGGAACAGGGCACACATGGGGCATGAGCAGGGGGTGGGGGGAACAGGGCACAAATGGGGAATTAGCAGGGTGTGGGGGAACAGGGCACACACAGGGCATGAGCAGGGGGTGGGGGGAACAGGGCACAAATGGCGCATTAGCGGGGGTGGGATGGAACAGGGGAGACACGGGGCATGGGTGGGGGGAACAGGGACAACACGGGGCATGAGCGGGGGTTGGGGGGGAATGGGAGGGAGACACAGGGCATGAGCAGGGGGTGGGGGAACAGGGCACACACGGGGCATGAGCGGGGGTGGGGGAGAACAGGGCACACACGGGGCATGAGCGGGGGGTGAGGGGGAACAGGGCACACACAGGGCATGGGGGAAGAGGGGACACACAGGGCAGGGGGTGGGGGGAAAAGGGGAGACACAGGGCATGAGCGGGGGTCGGGGGTACAGGAGGGAGACACGGGGCATAAGCGGGGGTTGGGGGAACGGAAGGGAGACACGAGGCATGAGCGAGGGAACAGGGGAGACACGGGGCATGAGCGGGGCGTGGGGGAACATGAAGGAGACATGGGGCATGAGCGGGGGGGTGGGGGGAACAGGGCACACACGGGGCATGAGCAGAGGGTGGGGGGGTACAGGAGGGAGACACGGGGCTTGAGCAGGGGGATGGGGGAACAAGAGAGAGACATGGACGATGAGTGGGGGTTGGGGGGAACAGCAGGGAGACACGGGCATGAGCAGAGTTGGGGGGAACAGTGGAGACACGGGGCGGGGCATGAGCGGGGGGTGGGGAGAACAGGGCAGATACTCCGCATGAGCGGGGGTGGGGGGTACAGGAGGGAGACACGGGGCATGAGCAGGGGGAAGGGGGTACAGGAGGGAGACACGGGGCATGAGCGGGGGGTGGGGGGAACAAGAGAGAGACACGGGGCATGAGCGGGGAGTGGGGGGAACAGGACGTAGACACGGGGCATGAGCGGGGGTGGGGGGTAACACGAGAGAAACATGGGGCATGAGCGGGTGCCGGGGAGAAACACGAGGGCGACATGGGGCATGAGCGGGGGGCGGGGGGCAACAGAAGACACACGGGGCATGAGCGGGGGGTGGGGTACACGAGGAAGACACAGGGCATGAGCGGGGGGGTGGTGAGAACACGAGGGAGACACGGGCATGAGCGGGGGGTGGGGGGAACACGAGGGAGACACGGGGCATGGTGGAGTGGGGGGTAACACAAGGGAAACACAGGGCATGAGCGGGGGGTTGGAGGGGAAAAGGAGGGAGACACGGGGCATGGGCGGGGGGGAACAGGGGAGACACGTGGGCATGAGCAGGGGTGGGGGGAACAAAGATAGACACGGGGCATGAGCGGGGAAGGGGGGAAAAGGAAGGAAACGCGGGGCATGAGCGGGGGTGTGGGGGCAACAGGGGAGACACAGGGCATGAGCGGGGGGTGGGGGGAAGGAGGGAGACATGGGGCATGAGCAGGGGGTGGGGTGGAACAGGGGAGACACGGGGCATGAGCGGGGGGGTGGGGGAACAAGGAAAACACAGGGCACACACGGGGCATGAGCGGTGGGTGGGGGGCAATGGGAGGGAGACACGGGGCATGAGCGCGGGGTGGGGGGGAAAGGAGGGAGACACGGGGCATGGGGTGGGTTGGAACAGGGGAGACACAGGGCATGAGCGGGGGGTGGGGGGAACAGGGAAAAGACGGAGCATGAGAGGGGGTGGGGGGAACAGGAGGGAGACACGGGGCATGAGCGGGGTGTGGGGGCAAATGGGAGGGAGACATGGGGCATGAGCGGGGGGTGGGGGAGAACAGGGCACACAGGGGGCATGAGCGGGGGGTGCGTGGGAACAGGGCACACATGGGCATGAGCAGGGGGTGGGGGGAACAGGGGAGACATGGGGCATGCGCGGGGCGTATGGGGTAACACGAGGGAGACACGGGGCATGAGCGGGCGGTGGGGGGGTAACACAAGGGAGACACGAAGCATGAGCGGGGGTGGGGGGAACAGGGGAGACTTGGGGCATGAGCGGCGGGTGGGGGAACAGGGGAGACAAGGGGCATGAGCGGGGGTATGGGGGAACGAGGGAGACACAGGGCATGAGCAGGGGGTGGGGGGAATGGGAGGGAGACACGGGGCATGACCGGGGGGTGGGGGGAACAGGGTACACATGGGGCATGAGCGGGGGGCCGGGGGGAACAGGGCACACATGGGGCCTGAGCAGGGGTGGGGGGGATCAGGGCACACACGGGGCATGAGCGGGGGGTGTGTTGGAACACGGCACACATGGGGCATGAGCAGGGGGTGGGGGGAACAGGGGAGACACAGGGCATGAGCGGGGCATGGGGGGTAACACGAGGGAGACACGGGGCATGAGCGGGCAGTGGGGGGTAACACAGGGGAGACACGAAGCATGAGCGGGGGGTGGGGGGAACAGGGGAGACTTGGGGCATGAGCGGCGGGTGGGGGAACAGGGGAGACAAGGGGCATGAGCGGGGGTATGGGGGAAGGAGGGAGACACAGGGCATGAGCAGGGGGTGGGGGGAATGGGAGGGAGACACGGGGCATGACCGGGGGATGGGGGGAACAGGGCACACATGGGGCATGAGCAGGGGGTCGGGGGGAACAGGGCACACATGGGGCCTGAGCAGGGGTGGGGGGGATCAGGGCACACACGGGGCATGAGCGGGGGTGCGTTGGAACACGGCAGACATGGGGCATGAGCAGGGGGTGGGGGGAACAGGGGAGACACAGGGCATGAGCGGGGCATGGGGGGTAACACGAGGGAGACACGGGGCATGAGCGGGCAGTGGGGGGTAACACAAGGGAGACACGAAGCATGAGCGGGGAGTGGGGGGGAACAGGGGAGACTTGAGGAATGAGCGGCGGGTGGGGGGAACAGGGGAGACAAGGGGCATGAGCAGGGGTATGGGGGAAGGAGGGAGACACAGGGCATGAGCAGGGGGTGGGGGGAATGGGAGGGAGACACAGGGCATGAGCGGGGGGTAGGGGGGAACAGGGCACACACAGGGCATGAGCGGGGGGTGGGGGGGAACAGGGCACACATGGGGCCTGAGCAGGGGTGGGGGATCAGGGCACACACGGGGCATAAGCGGGGGGTGGAGGGAACAGGGGCACACACGGGTAATGAGCGGGGGGTGGGGGAACAGGGCACACACGGGGCATGAGCGGGGGGTGGGAGGTAATACGAGGGAGACACAGGGCCTGAGCGGGGGGTGGGGTGGAACAGGGGAGACACGGGGCATGAGCAGGGGTTGGGGGAATAGGGAAAACATGGGGCATGAGCGGGGGGTGGGAGGGAATGGGAGGGAGACACGGGGCATGTGCTGGGGGTGGGGGGGAACAGGGCACACACGGGGCATGAGTGGGGGTAGGGGGGAACAGGCCACACACGGGGCATGTGCGGGGAGTGGGGGGAACAGGGCACACACGTGGCATGAGCAGGGGGTGGGGGGAACAAGGGACACACGGGGCATGAGCAGGGGGTGGGGGGAACAGGGGAGACACGGAGCATGAATGGGGGTGGGGGGTACGGGAGGGAGACACTGTGCATAAGCGGGGGTTGGGGGGAACGGAAGGGAGACACAAGGCATGAGCGGGGGGTCGGGGAGAACAGGGGAGACACGGGGCATGAGCGGGTGGTGGGGGGGAATATGAGGGAGACACGGGGCATGAGCGGGGGGTGGGGGGAACGGGAGAGAGACACGGGCCATGAGCTGGGGGTGGGGGGAATGGGAGAGAGACACGGGCCCTGAGCCGGGGGTGGGGGGAATGGGAGAGAGACACGGAGCATGAGCGGGGGGTGGGGGAACGGGAGTAACACATGGAGCTTACTGTGCAACGCTCTGATGAACCGATGAACAAAGATGGCAGGCGTCTCACAATACGACGCACTGCACGCTTCACGGCAGCCAATAGTAACGCACGTCGTCACGCAAGCGCTTGCCCAATCCCTGTTGTGTCTGCGGAGCGAACAGGGAAGTGTGTCCGCGAAGCGGACACAGATATCACAATTTTTTTTCACTTACATTTTTGTCATTTTTTTAAAAACTACTGGACAGATTTACACCAAATAAAAAAAGCACGCTTTCGGGACCAAGCCGCCGCTCCCGCCGTCAAGATGTGATGTCATCTTTGATGTCCTGGGTGTTAGTCTTAGCAGTGCACGGTGGTGGCGCGAGTTATGGTTGCTTAGCTTACCATAACTGGCGAATTTCAAGGGTTTTTCGGTTTTACACTGGAACCATAACGTTCCTTTGACAACGTTTTTTCACTGAATTTCATAGGTTTTTAGCAGCGCAACTTTACCATAACGTCCCTTTAACAACGTTTTTTCACTGAATTTCATAGGTTTTTAGTAGCGCAACTTAACCATAACGTCCCTTTAACAAAGTTTTTTCATTGAATATAGATATAGATATAAAAAATAAGTAAATAATACTGTGCAGCAAATGTACTGTTTAGGGAATAGATTCAATAAAAGCAGCAGTGGAGAGGATCGCACAGTGATTGAGAATTGTGCCTATTTTGGTAATAAAAAAGAGCATCATGTACACATGTTGCTCTCAAATATATAGGAGCTAAATAAGTGATGCATCATTTTACAGAATGAACATATTTGTGGGATACAGATCTACATTTCTCCCTAATGTGTAGGACGCCAAGATACATCGTTTCCACATTGATGAGGTCAATATGCACATACAAGGGCAGATATCGGTGGAAGGAGAAACAGCCAGTGGGACTCTTGCAGTCCCTCCTTTCCCCAACAGGGGCTTGATAAGATTCCCACAATTGTCTTAATAGCCCACATGCACCACTTGTCCCACTCTCACAAAAATGATAAGAACTGGATCTGTCCATATTAGAGAAATATTACATTGGCAGCGTGCATTCATGTGTGTGCTAGTGCAAAACATGCTTCAGTGCAACTGTGTCTGGTTTCAATGTGTACACTCGAAGAAATGTTTCTGTCATACTGGACCTCATCAACTCCCATATGGGTCAGAACGTATGAAAGGTTTAAAAGAGCGATCATTATTTACTGGCAATGGGGATAATGTTCTATAACTCATAAATTAAGTGCAAAATGCCACCTCCTAGCAATTCTTCTCACTTTCAACACAAAATACGTATGCGAACAGTAAAACAGAGGCTAACTCACCATTATACTCCAAACAGTTTTTTGAAAATGTATAAATGCCACCAGCAAGTTGCACTGTGCAGGTGGCCTTTACTATGTGTTCCTATAGAATCCGCCTGCCATTACCAGGTGGTAAAGTTGGACAGATTCCAAGGCAATCCATTGGCTTTTCACCACTCTGAAAATACATGCTGATGGAAAAGTAGGGGGGACCTGGGGGAATGCAAAGCGCTTCCCCGGGGTTATTTTGACGCTGCACAGGCCAGCGAGGTGGCCTGTGCGCAGACCGCCTCTCATAGGGGTATTTAAGGGTCAGGGAAGGTTCGGGAAGCAGTCAACAGTTGGGGACTTTAGATTAAGAAGTCCTGTCGCCTGCTCCCAAGCCTTCCCTGATTTGGGCCTTCTGGGTACGTTAGTGAGGTGAGGTGATAGGGTATAGCTAGTGGCGTTGGGTGTTCAAAAGTTAGTTTATCTGCATTCTGTAGATAATTTATATTTAAATAGTCGGGGGTACCGTACATAAGGTACCCCCCCTTACCGCTGGGGTTATTTTTTATCCCCTGTAGCTTTATCCATTTGGGTGCAGTTTATGTAGCATCGGCTGGGGGCCCATTTAGTAGCAGTTTCGGGGGGCAGTGCGCTGCATTTTCTTGTCCGCACGTTCGTGTCTGGAGCAAGTGTTGGTTTGGCTTCTCCGTTCTCTGAGCTCTCGGGTATTTTTCAAGGCCATCTGCAGCCTCCTGTGGGTGTTGTTGTTAATAGCCTGCTTTAAAAGGCTTTTCCCGCGGTGAAGATTATGGTTAGTATCAGCTTAGTCACAGTGGGCTGCGGCTTCACACGCGGCAGCTGCTTTTCTTCGGGTGGGGCAGTGCAGTGTTATTAAAGGAGCCACGTGCCTGTTATTGAGTCTCTGGTTGAATTCCTAGTCCTCTGCTGGAGTTCCTCTATTTGGGGTGTTTTTAGGAGTAGTACTCCTTATCATTTTGCCACATTTTAGGTGTGGGCACAAAAAAAAAAAGTATTTTATTTTAGTTTCTGTCATTTGGCACATCTAGCAATCTCTGTGTCCCAATCAAGGTTACTGGATATATTTTGCTCTGTCTCTACAGTTTTTAGGGTACAAACATTTTTATAAATTTCAAAGTAAAAATCCAGTATTTTTAGGCCGGTTAATTCTTACCTGCCAGTTTTGAATAGTATCAACAAAAAAAACAAAAAAATAAATAAATATACATTTTACTTGTAGGAAATAGTTCTCAGTGAATTGTGGAGTTGTATTAACCCTTTCAAGGTTATCTTTATTTCTTTGTCAGTCCCCCCTTTCTGGGCTGGCTAGTTTTTGGGATAGCTGTCCTCGGGTAGGTTTTGGCTCTGTGGTTTTAGCGTCACTAGGTGAAAGAATAACGGGCATATTAAGTGCTCAAGCAGATTATCTGGGCACGATGGTGGGGGGAGCCAGCAAGAAGGGATTGTTCGATGCCAAGGCACTGAGGGAGGCCTTAGAGATTATTAGCAGGGCATCTAAGGCCCAGCTTGAAGGGGCAGTGGTGGAAGTTACGGGAGAAGGGGAGGTGGATGGGGGCGGGCCGCAGCGTAGAGCAGCGGTGGAAGGGGCTCCAGCAGCAGTGGTGGCCTGTACCCCTGCAGGTGGCAGAGGAGAGGCATGGGAATCCAGGGGCAGAAAGTTGAGGAGGGAGATTGATAGGAGAGCATCCAGGGGAGAAATGCATTTGGGTGGGGAACCAGTTGGGGTTAATAATGACCAGGAGGAGATGGGGGATATCAGGAGTGTCCACAAAGGGGCAGGTCAGGAGAGACATGTCAGTGGGGGTGATGGGGTGCAGAGTGGGGCAGCTGGACAGAGGGGCAAAGGGGGAAAATACCTGCAGAAGAGTGCAGGTGGGAGAAGGAGAGAGAGGTCCCCATCAATTAGTGAGGTTAGGGAGGGGCGTGGAACGGCCCCCCTGGCTAAAAGGAGGTCAGGCGGAGGGCGCTGCACAGATCCCGCTTCTAGTGAGGATGAGGATGGAGAGGGTTTAGGAACGGCCCCTCCTCGGTCACCGTAAGGACAGTCTAGAGGGCGCAGCACGGCCCCTAGCGACTAGGACCACAGGGTGGAGGAGAGTACACTTTGCCCGAGAGAAGAGGACCAGGAAGTGGTTTCTGCGGCCCCGCCGAGAAGACAACAAAGGAGTGGTGGGGCGGACGCCCCGGGCTCTCATGAAGACCAGCTAGTCAACCCGAGCATGAGCTTGCATTGGCAACGGTATTTCAGGGATGGTGAAGTTGTGTTGGAGGAATATCTGGGGCAGTGGGAGGATGAAGGTTATAGGGCAGTAAGAAGAAGGAATGGGAGAAGGGGTTTGAGTTGGGATTGTGAAAGACAAGAGCATGCGGTTTGGGGGCAAGAGGTCGGGGGAACAATTGGCTGGATGAGACTGCTGACATGTTTTGTCCCTGCAGTAGGAGCCCAGTAAGAAAGGAGATGAGGAGCGTCGGAGTGGATGTCAGACTGCTGACAGGCAATGGCATGTCAGAAAGAGGTGAGCGGGAAAGGGACCGGTCAACTGCATGGCAGAGGGGGGATATGAGAACGGGGTAGGAAATGAAGGGTCTGGTCTGCAAGGGGCAAGGAGGGAGATTGGTGTATAGGCTATTGAAGCCATGGTGAGTAAAAAGGGAAATTGCTCGGTGGAGGTACAAATGGACAAAGTGGTTGAGCCATTGGCACTCGAGGTACAGGTTTCAAAAGAGAAAGAAGCAGAGGTGAAGGGAAAGGAGAAAAAGCTACCTTACATGGGCATCACGAAACCTTTGGGGGCAAACTTGATGGCAGCGACTACGGATAAGATTCAAGCAGGGGAATTTGTGGACATGTTTAACTGCTTCATTTCATACGGAAGTGAGAGCAAAGGAGGGTTCTAAGGAAGAGGATAGAGAGTTGGCCTCGCTCCCAAGAGTACCAGTGACAATTGAAAATTGGATGTCAGCTGTTATTATTTATGCTACTGTATATTGTGAGAAATTTCTGGAGCGGTGTGTGGCTCTGCTAAAATATATGGATGTGATCAGGAAGGCGTTTACAAGTTTTGGGGGCTTTGCATGGGTGCGTTATGATGAGGAATTCAGAGCAAGAATGGCTGAGGACAGTCAGGCTGTTTGGGGGGAGATAGACATGGATTTATGGCTGCAATGGTTGGTGCCAACGAGGTCTGCCCCGACTTTGCACACAGCAAGTGGGCTTCCTGTGCCTTTCCAGGCCCTTTCTTAGTCGCCCCGCCCAGGACGGGGCAGGGCAAGGAGGCAGAGGCAGTCCTCAGCAGCGTGTTGGGCATTTAACAAGGACGGCTGCACAAGGAGTTTCTGTAGGTTCAGACATGAATGTAGCAAATGTGCAGGGAAACGCTCTCTCACTCAGTGTTTCCAACATGGAGACCGGGGGAGGGGGAGAGGAGCCAGCAGAGGGATTGTGGGGAAAGGCTTTTACGCCAGTTAATTTGGATTTGCTGGAGAAGTGGTTGGAGTTTTATCTGGACTGGGAAGGGGCTAAGATTTTGAGTGAGGGTTTTTGTCATGGTTTCAGGCTCGGTTATCAGGGACCAAGGGTGTGCCGGTGGGCAGAAAAATTTGAAGTCAGCCAAAAAAAAGGTGGAGGTGGTAAAAGTGAAATTGGGCAAGGAAATAGTGGCAGGGAGGATAATAGGGCCATTTGATGATCTGCCGGGAGACTTAGTTGTATCTCCGCTGGGTGTTGTGCCTAAGAAAGCCTCGGGAGAATTCAGATTGATACACCATTTGTCATGGCCCGAAGGCATGTCTGTTAATGTTTTCATTGCACCTGAGGAATGCGGGGTTGTATATGCAAGTGTAGACCAGGCAGTGGATTTGGTGAGGAAAGCAGGGTGTGGTGCCTTTATGGCCAAATGTGACATTAAGGCGGCTTTCAGGTTGTTGCCGGTGCACCCGGAGGATTTTTGGCTGTTGGGTTTACAATTTGAGGACAGGATATACATCGACAAAGCTTTGCCAATGGGGTGTGCAATTTCCTGCGCCTTGTTTGAGTGTTTCAGTTCCTTCTTACAGTGGTTATTTTCATACAGTTCCGGTTGTCAAAGTGTGCTGCATTATCGAGATGATTTTCTGTTTATTAGCGGGGCGGAAGGAGAAAGAGAGTGCGCAGAGATGCTAAAGTTGTTCCAAGATTTGATGGGGGATTTAGGAGTGCCTCTAGCGGAAAACAAAACAGAAGGGCCTGCAGTGGTGTTGACATTTCTAGGGATTGAACTGGATTCAGTAGCAATGACCTCATACTGGCCGCACGACAAGATGAGCAAATTAGTAGGATTGCTGGAGAAAGCGGTGGGGGCCAAGAAATTGATGCTAGTGGAAATGCAGAGTTTGGTGGAGCATTTGAATTTTGCATGCAAGGTGGTAGCCCCAGGGTGGACTTTTTGTAGAAACATTGCACGGTCTATGGCAGGAGCAAAGTACCCACATCATTGGATAAGAGTATCAGGTGCAGTGCGGGAAGATTGTAGAATCTGGCTCTGTTTTTTGGAGAGCTTCAACAGAGTGTCCATGTGGTTGCAGGGGGATCCGGTGTCTTGGGAAGTTCAGATTTTTTCAGATGCAGCAGGTGTAGGAGGTTTTGGAGTGTTTTGGGGAGGAAAATGGTGTGCAGAGAAGTAGCCATCGCTTTGGTTGAGGGAGGGAAGGAGCATTGCATTCCTGGAATTCTTTCCGTTGTTGGTTGCACTGGAGTTGTGGGGGAAGGAGTTGAAAAAACAAGAAAGTGAATTTGAACATTGATAAAGAATGTTTGGTTCATGTAGTGAATCGGCAGTCAGCAAAGGATCAGAGTGTGGCGAGGCTGATGAGAGAGTTTTTTCTGCGTGCATGGAATGGAATGTGGTGTTCAAAGCAACACATGTGCCAGGGAAGGATAATGGCATCGCTGATGCATTATCTCGTTTTCAATGGCAGAGATTCCATGGATTGGCTCCAGATGTGGATCAAGAGGGGCAGCGGATTCCGGAGGAGGTTTGGAAAATAGAAAGCTGAGAGCGCTTGCATTGGTGGAGGGTTCTCTTGCTCCGGCATCTAGAGAGGCCTACAGGAGAGCTTGGGAGGATTTTATAGGAGGGGGAGATTGTAGTTGGAAAGGCAGGGCGGATGCGGAAGAACGGAGAAGGGATAATATCACTTATTTCCTCTTGAGGTGCATGGATAGGGGCTGGTCTAGGGCAACTATAACGGGGAAACTGGCAGGGATTGCTTTCTATGGAAAGTGGTTTTGGGGTTTTCAGTCGAGCGGCGGAGAAATGGCAAATAGGATGTTGAAAGGATGGGCAAGGGAAAGTAAGAGGGAAAAAGATCAGAGGAGACCGGTATCGGCGGAATTGCTAACTATGTTGTGTCGGTGGGAGGAATTTGTTGGTCGGCCTGGGAAGTAGAATTGTTCTCAACCTGTTTTACTTGGCTAATCTTTGGGGCTTTTAGGGTTTCTGAGCTGGTGGGGGGGAGTGGGGTAGGTGGGTTGCAATGGGAGGATGTCCAGTTTACCGAGTTAGGTTTGGACATCAAGATCAGGAGGTCTAAGACGGATCAAAAATGAAACGGCTCTTGGGTTTTTCTGGGTCGTGGGTGCAAGGTGTTATGCCCGGTTCAGACAGGTTTGTTGTGGAAGGAGTGTTGTGGGGGGGAAGATGTGTTTGGTTTTTCAGCATGAGAATGGGGAGCCAGTATCAGCACCAAAAGTTTTGGGGGTACTTCAAAAGGTCCTGGTAGCTGTAGCGGAAAAGGTAGAGGAGTTTGGAACTCATTCATTTAGGATGGGTGCAGCATCTGAAGGTAGCAGGCTGGGCTATTCAGAGGAGAAGGTGAAAAGTTTGGGGTGCAGGAAGTCAAGAACTTTTTAGAAGTCAACAGGACTGTTGAATTTAGCAGGATGTTGTTGATTTGTGAGTGATTTTGTAATTTCTTTTTCAGATGCTGCTCGGAGGCCGGAGAAGATGTCACAAAAATGGATCGTGAGACATTCTATTGTTAAGTGGGCAGGGAAAGAAGCTGAGAAAAGAGTTTTTGGCATGCAATTGGGTTGCTGCTATAAAGATGTTTTGGTGAGATGGTCAGGTTTAGTGGGGCTTCGCTAGGATCAGTTACTCCCTATGTTGGCTGGGTTGAGGGAACGCTATGGGTCTCCAGATGGGGGGATTATTCATGCTGGGGAAAATGACCTGGTAAGATATACTGGTGTGGCTCTTCTTAAAAAATGAAAAGGGATTTGTTATGGGTCCGGGAAATGTGGCCTCAGGCATCGCTAGTTTGGACTAAGTTGTCGCCGCAGAGAGTTTGGAGGGGGGGGAGAAGTGAAGGAACGATAGAGCGGGCTCGGAAGGGAATACACAGAGAGATGGAGAAATGTTGTGTCTCGGCGGCGGTACAGGTTTTGGACCACAAAGACATAGTGTGTGAAGGATTCATGATATTTAGAGAGGATGGTGTCCATTTGTCAGCGATTGGAAATACTTATTATCTGTCGTAATAATAATCTGGATGGTGAGAGATATGTTAAAGAGTTGGGAGTAGGAAGGAATGGGGGGGTGGGGCAGGAAGAACACCTCGTGGAGGGTTTTTCTGTTGGTGGGGGCATGGCCCCTTTAGATGTGGGGGGAGGGAAGCACAATGGGGGAATGGCGTGGGAAAGGATGGGGGTGGTGCTATTTGCACAAACGGGCTACCCCGGTGGAACAGGAATAGAAGCTGAAGGGGCTTGGCCCCAGGGAAACAAACGGGATGTCTTGAGAAGTGGTAAGGAGACGGTAGGGACCAAGGGATGTTTAGGGAGGGAATGGATTTATTTATTTATTTAATTACTTAATTGTTGGCGAAATGAAAGTGTTAATTGTTAAATTGGCTTGTTTAAAATCGTTTGTTAGTTTGTAAGGCCAGGTAGTCAGGTAAGCGGTTATTTGTAAGCTTTGACCTGTCACATTAAAGCAACCTTTTCCACTCTAAACGAGTCTGGGTTTTTGTGCATTAAGTCAACACGGTGCCATTTGAAGGCAAAGCAGAAATGTGCATTGGAAATGTGTATCTTGTTCCGTGCCCCTCTCCGCTTCCAAATTTCATTGAAATCTTGCACACGGCAAAACACAAAGAGCAATGAGTTTATGCCATTATTTACGTTTTACTGTGTGGGGTTATAATGATGCCCAGGGTCTTTTGAATCCCACACTGAGGCCATTGTTGGTTCCTTACATTTAACAATTCAGATCATACCATTATTATTTAACCAGCTGTGGATATAAAAACGATCTGTGACACTGTTGTGATGGTGACATTTTGGCACATGAGATGGGCGCCAGTCTTCACACCTATGGAGTATGCGCCAACATGTCCCCCAAACCATTGCTACTCTTTAATTATTAAACTGGCTCTTTAATTGTTGCTCTTATGATTCTCAAACTTGGACATTGAACATGAGCTCCAGTTTGAATGTTTGTGAATGCATACCTTCCTTTAAATCCATCACAATGGTGAATGCATGCCTTCCTTTAAATGCATCACAATGGAGGCAGGTAAGAAAAGGAGACGATGAGTAACAATCAGTACATTAAGGAGAAATAGCAATTTATAATGACTACATGGTATTCAATGCAAGCATAATAATAGGCACCACATTTAATCTTGTACAACCAAATATATGTGCAAGAACATTAAGACCAATGTTCCCCTTTCTATGTTATCTGCACAGTGAAAAATAAATTCCACGGTAACAATAATGCAAGAGCGACCCTGTGATCCATTTAATTGAAAAGGAGACAGGCTATGCTCAATAAATTAAAGATCAAATTTACTAATAGCTTCAGAAAAGCTTGGCTCAATAGAATGTGCAGGCTGTTCAAAGTGGACAATGTTTTATTTACAGCACCAAGGAAGCTTACAGGGCAGAGCAAGACTAGTTATTAATGCATCCATCATTGTGCCATGAGGAACAATGCGAGGCAATGAAAGAAAACGTTTGTATGGACACCCAATGCTTGATCTCAGCTTTAAATCCAATCATATACCACAAATGCAATAGGTTTGGGATTTATTGGATCAGTAAAAATCTTTTTATGGCAACACCTGGACATCGGCCAAGTGTGCGTCGAATGGCAAGGACCATTTGTCTCAAATCAGGCCTAGAAATGTGATATTTTTCTGACCTATATATCCCAATCGATGTGTAACAAAATAATGTGTTTGAAAGAAATACTAGAAGATAGAGACTGTGCAACATTTTTTTTAAAGAAGCATTTATCACACCTGCAAACAGAATGAATGCTTACTAAAATAACATCAATTAGGATTGTTTCAAGATTAAGGGCCCAATTCATGGAATGTTTTGCAAAATTCTGAGTGACTTTCCACTGCTAAAATAAGTGACTCCACTGCAGACACAAACTCTGTTTCATGTAACTGTGCACAGTGTATTTTTGCAGTGCAACGTCGGTACAAAGCCATTTTTGCCGTACAAAAGGACTTTGCACTGACTTTGCACTGCGAAAATAAACTTTGCACAGTTCCATGAATCAGGGTTTGTGTCGGCAGTGCAAGTTACTTTTGAGCAGTGCAAACTCTTTTTGAGCAGTGCAAAAAAAAAAAAAGAAATCCTTGAATCGGGCCCTATGTGAATCTATGACAAGGGATCATTGACTAAACATAGTGTTAATAATTCCCCTGAATCGAAACAAGCTTGCAAAAACATCAGGCATCTTTACACAGGCCAATGCACCATTGTTCATTCAACGTTGTCCATATGATTGGGGCAGCTCAATCGTTATGAATGGATAACAACAAACAGCCTTTTATATAATTGGATAGTGTGCTTCTCTGATAGACCACCTTTGTCTCATAGATGCTTCTATTTTGAAAATGCAGACATAATATTATGTGTTTTATGTTGAAGGCCACTTGAGGACCTGTGAGTTAGGCAAATATTTGTATTTCTTTTAATCTTATAATCCTCTAAATAAACTGCATCTAGGTACACATTGTCACAAAGGTGGAGGAATCATTGACAGGAAGGAAACGATAGAAGGGTGATCATTAATTATTTAAAAAGTTATGTCTTGAGCAGTTTCCAAAATAATAATAATCGAGAAGAGTTTTTTCTCAGGGGTGTGGGGAGTGAATTTCACATACAGGGATTGAAGACGGTAACACGCCTACCAGCACTAGATGTTGATTAAGGGATCGCAGATTTTGGGCCGGGTGGCAAAGTTGCATTTTGTTTTACAGGTAAATGGTTGCCAGACAGTGAATACATTTGAAAACCACGCAAAGAATGTTTATCTCAATCCTCTGTCTAACAGTCAGATAATGAAGTGGAAGGCGAAAATGCCAAATAGAGACACATTTGGACACTCAAAAAATAAGTCTAATGGCCAAATTCTGACATTTGAGTTTTAGGGATACTTGCTAAGAAAACATTGGCATGCTCCAATGTGATATTCATTGGGGCACTGACTACTGCTGGGTGATTGGCAGGAACAATAAGGGAAAAGGCATGATGAAGTAGCTGACTGGTAGAAAATGGATTGGACTATGTCCCCTGCCTGTTGTTCGGAGCCCAATTATGCTACCAAACACAGCCCAAATGTTTAACCTTCCATGGAAAGTTAGCAGGAAGCTCAAAGGCAATACGAGATGGAGGAAACCAGGCTGGATTGTCAACCAGATGTTTTGCTTCTTACATGATAATCTCAGTTTTTGATGGATTGTGGTGGAGTGTATTTGAGATGCTCCAAGATATTACTTCATCAGTACAATGAATGATACTTTGAAAAGTATCCTGGGAGGTGTCTACAGGATTATGAATATGCAGATAAACCTGTGTCTCAGCAGCATAGGTGTATTAGTTAAGACTATACTTTGAAGAAATATATTGCTATGGGGCTGAAAATAAATGTTAAAAAGTACCGTGGACAGATAGGAGACTTGCAGAATCCCTTAGGAAATTGAGGTAGAATCAGAGAGACAATTTCTGATTTTAACGTGCTCATTACGCTGTATGCAAAAGAACAAAACCAGACCGGGCCATAAACTGCAGTTAAATCCAGCAAAATCTCCATAATCAGGGTCATATAATATATCATCCCACGCGGAAACAAATGCTGCTTTTTTTCTGCGAGATGGGCAGAAGCCAGCCAGACAAGGACCAAAAATAATGTGAAGGATCATTTTCAGGAGCCATCTGATCCACTTGAAGAGCAACAGTAATAACAGAATCCCACAGATTGGAGTGGGTCCAACACCAACTCTACAATGTCCCACAGAACAGCTTCCTTTCCTTTCTGCTAAGAGTGAGTGTTTCAGAAGCATATAGACTTGGTTATGTTTGCTCCTTTGCCCAAAACCGGGCAAATACCCATGTAGATATCAAACAAATACAATAAACATATAGGGCCTCATTACACGGTATGCGGTAACCATGGCGCTATTAGCGCCATGGTTGCCGCTGGTATTTTACTGTGTCCGCCTTGGTGGATGGCGGAATTACCACCCTACTCCAAAGTGAGTGGAGGCGGTAATTCACCAAGGCACTTTCCCATTCCCATTTTTGCCCCCATAGGGGTCAATGGGAATGGGGAAGGAGCTAATTACGGTACCGCAAGTTAGGCAACCCAGTTAGGGTTTGAAGTGTTAGCTTCTCTGCCATATGTGTAAAATGTATACATATAGATGTTCTTTTTAGAAATGATCTTTGATCATCACATCAATTTTATAGAGTTATAATGCATTGTGCTATGTTTTTTGATAAATATTAAAATCTGTATATTTTTTATAATTATATGGTCATCTGCCGTTTTTTGATATCTACATGGGTATTTGCCCGGTTTTGGGCAAAGGAGCAAACATAACCAAGTCTATATGCTTCTGAAACACTCACTCTTAGCAGAAAGGAAAGGAAGCTGTTCTGTGGGACATTGTAGAGTTTGGGGGTCATTACAACACAGGCGCTAATTGCGCCAACTTTACCACCATGGTGTAAACTACGTTTACACCATGGTGGATGGCGGATTTACCGCCCCATTCCAAGGTGAGTGGGGCGGTAAATCCCCATTTCCCATTTTCCCTTCCCCATTCCCATTTTTGCCCCATAGGGCATAATGGGAGTGGGGAAGGCGCTAATTACGCCACCGTAAATTACGGTGGCGTAATTAGCATCATGGCAGGTTAGCGCCATGGATTTTAACGGCTGCTAAAAGCAGCCGTTAAAATCAGAATAGGCGTTAAGGGTTAACGACGGCGTTAACCCTTAACGCCTGGGTCGTAATGAGGCCCTTTGTGTTTAACTGTCCTCACCCACACAGCCCCTAAAAAGAGGACTCCATAGCTCTTGATAGCTGGTGGGTCCAACACATTATATTGTCGTCTTGTGGGACAAACAAGTCTTGTCAACAGTAATCACCAGATTGAAAATGTGCTGTTCAGTGTTTATAGGCACTGCCCATTGAAACAAATAAAGGACTGATCCCCAGAGTGTGGTTATACGGCTTTTGTTTAGGAAGCATTGGTTTCATTCAAGCTCAATTAACCTTGTCTCAGAGGTCATGTAGGCCCATTGGCCTACTAGTCAGCCACATTAACGTTGTTGGATTATTGTCATCAAAAAGGTCAGACCAGTAGAGGTCTCTGATGTGTGTCAACTTATCAATAGCTCTTTCATTACCGGCATGGTTCCAGATTGATTCAAAATTGCCAGTTACTCCTCTGCTCAAGAAACGTTCTTTAGACCTAGATGACATGGCCAATTTTCGAACAATCTCATGACTTCCTTATGCAAATAAATTACTAGAGACAGTGGCTACATCCCAGTGCAAGCCTCTGGTGAAGATCAGGGCATGTTGGATGATGCATAGGCTAGATTCAGTTCGGATAATAGTATTGAGCTGGTGGTAGTTGCTGCTTTGGATGACTTGCACAATATAGTTAACGCCGGGGGATCGGGACCCTGATCCTGATGAATCTGTCAGGCATTCCATTTTACTATCTTGTCTTTATAATCTTGGCATATGAGATATGGTGAAGGCTTGGATCTCTTCATGATATGCACAAATACAACTTCCATTGTATCTCAGTACTGCAAAATATTGCTATTTAGAAACAACAGACAATTAAAAATAGCAAAGAGCTAAGGTATCCACTGGATTACTACTCATGAGAAGTCAATAAATATTAATTCCATAGACATTGTTTCCAGTAAAGTCAAAATACGCATCCTGCGACCAAAATTGTATTGGTGGAAGCCACTTTGAGACACATATCATACCACGATCTCCTCAGGCACAAGCATCAACACTTGGAATTTGGAGCTGACTCATGACAGCTGGAGTTCCCCATGAGATATAGCAACCCTGAGGAAGACATGGGAGGCATGGGCTTTAGATAACAAAAACAATGTAATTTGCAATTATAACCTCATCTGCAATTGCAACTTTGATGAATGTGGGCCATGTGACCAAAATACTATCATCTCCATTGCCTTGAAACACATCTCAGTGACCATCTCATTTACTCTCTTTTTCTTCTCCGAATCCATGGGAATGGAACATTGACTGCAACAGTTAATGTTTTACATGATGCAAACAATCTGTTTTCTTCTTTGTATATTTCACGGATTAGATCATTTATGAAATTAATAAAGTGATTTTACATTTCATTCGCATTTTAATGCTCATAATGTCAGCCAAAAAGGAAAGACATTGGTTGCACATTGTTAAAAGGTGCTATGATAAATAGAGTGGTTCGACCCCGATTTTTTGGGATACACACTGCTTGAAAAAACAGAAGTTGCAAGTGCCTAAATGTGACACTGTACCAAAACAAGACCCAGGGAAACTCCAAGGGTTCTAGTTGCACCCCTGTAGAGCAATGTATGCACTACAATTCAAATACATTCTCTCTCAAAAGAAAAGTTTCTTTACTCTTTTTTCAACACAAATATTTGAAAACAATATCTGTATTGAAATGTTCACATAGCTTCAATTATTAGCAAGGCTGGCAGTGCTTGGCCAATGAATTTCGGACATAAGTCAATCTTCAAGGCACCAAACTGTACTAAGTATAATACATACAGTTAAGCTATGACCTCCTAAAATACCAATCATATCAAATGAAAGATGTCATGTAACATGATTTTTCACAATTAATATTGATCTCATACCTGTCATCAGAATGAAGAGCACCTCAAAGGGACAAGTGCATATCATGTACAGGTAATCTGTAGATTATCAAGCGACTACACAAACAAACAAACACACACTGATGATGTGCATGTATCCATTCACTTAACTATGTATATTGAAGAACACATGTGTGATAGGTATGCTCACAAAGCTACATATATTCTCCTCAAGAGAGCATGTGTAGATACTGCATGAACAGGTTCTACTCATATGTGTACATTTCTGATAAAATAACAAATAACAATAAAAGATCCTAATGCTTACATCAGTTTATTGGCACCCTAAACTGACTAAATGGATTCTAACATCAAAAGTCAATCATGCCTGATGTAGGTAGAACCTAACAGCGTTGCACCTCACAGTGGCTGTGTAAATACGAGTAGACTCGTATGTAGAATTATGTAGTGTATATTAAAATGTTTGAAACCACGTGCACGTACCAACACGTCATCGTGTACGGGATGCAATGACATCATAGAACTCAACTGCCATAGTTTGGCATTTAGTCTCACACTGAAAACAATTACAAGAAAACAAAAACCAAAGCAGAACGGGTTGTGATAACCCATACACATGATTAGATGCATAATTAGATTCAGAGTATAATAGAATAGATGTCCATCTTCAAGAGAAGGGATTATCGTTTTGTGATTCTGAAACCACCTGCTACATCCATGCTATTATTCAAAGTCCTGCTTATGGTTCTTTTCAGTGTTATGTTGCATGCCCCAAGGACTGTTAGTTAAAGATAGGAATATACAAGCATACATCATGTCTAATGCCTCTCTCTTCCTTGGGGTCTTTTAATATCTGCTTATGTAATCGACACAATTGACTTCATTCGCATGGTGTCTTCACCTCACTGTGTTCCACAGTTGTGGTAAACTAGGGTTTTCTCCCCTCGCAGGATTCTCAAACTTAGGTGGCCTCTGTACCTAATACGCATTACTGTTGTTTCTGAAATGTGGTAAACTAGGGTTTTCTCCCCTCGCAGGATTCTCAAACTTAGGTGGCCTCTGTACCTAATACGCATTACTGTTGTTTCTGAAATGTGGTAAACTAGGGTTTTCTCCCATTGCAGGATTCTCAAACTTAGGTGGCCTCTGTACCTAATATGCATTACTGTTGTTTCTGAAATGTGGTAAACTAGGGTTTTCTCCCCTCGCAGGATTCTCAAACTTAGGTGGCCTCTGTACCTAATACGCATTACTGTTGTTTCTGAAATGTGGTAAACTAGGGTTTTTCTCCCCTCGCAGGATTCTCAAACTTAGGTGGCCTCTCCACTGTGTACCTAATACGCATTTACTGTTGTTTTTTCTGAAATGTGGTAAACTTGGGCTTGCCGCTCACTTCCTGTCTGCGTGCTCTCGTATCGTCTGTCATCCCCCCCACTCCCTCCTACTCCATGGTGCTCTCTATCTCGTCTATCTTCTCTAACTGCTTCTCTATTGACTATCCTGCTCTCCTCACTAAATCTGGTAGGAAAAAGTTTAAAAAGGACATCCTGGTTTCCAACCCAGGCCTCCCTATCGCTGACACCTACACTAGTGCCTGCTCCAAGGAAACTCTCACTGACATCCTCTTTTTCGTGCCTTCGCCTGACCTATGGACCCTTCATATGGTCTCTGTGCTCTCTCCTTTCTCCTCTTCTCCCATTAATGGTGGCACCCGTTGGGATGTCCTCTTGGCCCCTTTCCGCTCCTCTAAGGCCATCATTAATGTATACGCTAATGGGACCGTCTTGGTCCAAGGCCCTCAGGCCAACCTTCACCTCTTTGAAAGATGCTTCCCACGCCTCATCAACTTCATACACCTCCGCAGGGCGTACCTATGATCTGTAACCCTCCCCGGAAGTCCTTCAAGGATGGCAACCTTCTCCACATTGCCACTCTTAACTCTCGCTCTGCCATCAAACATTCCTCTGATATCTGTCACCTTCTTGAGGAACTGGACCTTGACATCCTCGGTCTCACTGAGACATGGTTCACAGCCAGCTCTGTCACCAGCTTTGACACACTCCTACCTGACGGTTACAAAATCCTCTCTGTGCCCAGGCCCAACCTTGCAGGGGGTGGAGGGGTGTAGCCCTTATCTTCCCTGAGTGGATTCCTTCCACTGTCACTCCTACGCAGACCTACTCCTTTTTTGAATGTCTTGTCTGCCGACTCTCTCTCTCTCCTAGCCATTCCCTTACCGTGGCTACTATCTATCGGCCACCTGGTCAAATTTCCTCCTTCCTCTCTGAGTGGGCTGACCTCTCCTCCTCACTCCTGTCCTCAACCACTCAACTCCTCTTTCTTGGTGACTTCAACATCCACCTGGATGCCTCCTGTCTCCCCTCTGGACTCTTTTGTGAACTCTGTGACTCTCTCTCACTCTTTATTCTCCCGTCTGGGCCTACTCATTCTGCAGGGCACACTCTTGATGCTCTGATCTCTTCTGACCTTCCCCTCTCCGTCCCTCTCTCCACTCCTCTCTCCTGGAGTGATCACTTTCTCCTATCCTCCCACCTCACCCTCCCTACCCCACAGGCAAAGCCACCCTCATCACTGCCACCCACCTTCTCGGTCATCCGACCATTGAAGCGCGTGTCAGTTGAGGCTTTCGCTGCCACCTTCTCGCCCCCTTCCCTTCCCCCTTCGGCTGATTCCCACCCTGACACAGCCCTCTCCATGCTCCACTCTGCTATATCTGATACTCTTGATATCCTTGCCCCGTCATGAGAATCCGCCTGAAGCCCAAAGCCAAATGTAACTCCTGGTATGACTCGGATCTCGTCACCCTAAAACGCAAGTGCAGGGTGGCAGAGGAAATGGCGTGCTTCATGTTCATCCTCTGACAAACTGGCCTGCCACCTGCTCCAAAGGCAATACCGTCTCTCCGTACTCACCAAGAAGAGAGCCCTTATCCAAGCCTGCATCTTTGCGGCATCTAACAACTCGGCCAAACTCTTTAAAATCTGCAAGGAGCTTGCCAACCCTGCTGCAGTCTCTACCTCACCTGTCCCCACCCAGGCCCTCTGCACTGCACTGGCCTCTCCCTTCATCTCTAAAACTCAGGACATCCTGTCCTCACTCTCCTCTGATCACCTCCCTCCCTCTCTTCCCGGCTATTCCTCTGGCCCTTCTGCAGCCACCCCTCCTCCCTCCTTCTCTGCCTTTCCCTTTTTTTCTGCTGACGAGGTTTCCAGACAAGTCCGATCTATGAAAGTCTCATCTAAACAGGTTCACCCCTGTTCCTCCAAAACTATCAAGGACCACATCTACTCCCTGGCTCCTGCCCTGGCTGACTTTTGCAACCACTCCTTCGCCTCTGGAGTCTTCCCATCCCCCCTTAAGCACTCCCTTGTTCACCCGCTTCTTAAGAAACCCTCTTCCGACCCCTCCTGCCAGGCTAACTATCACCCAATCTCCATCACTCGCTTCCTGGGCAAGCTCCTGGAGAATCTGGCCATCTCCCAGCTTAACCTCCATGCTGAATCTGTTGGTAGTCTTCATGACCATCAATCTGGCTTCAGAGCTGCCAGAAGCATGGAAACTGCTCTCCTGAACATCCGTGAGAACCTGCTCTTGAACCTCGATTCCAACACTCCGTGTGTTCTCATTCTGCTCGATCTCTCTTCTGCCTTTGACACTGTCAACCATGCCATCCTGCTGAACCGTCTCTGTGTCAACCTGGGTATCACTGGTCAGGCTCTGGCATGGCTGACCTCTTTCCTTTCCAATCGTCCCTCCCAGGTCCAACTGGGGTCCTTCCTCTCTGACATCTTTTTCTCCACCTGTGGTGTCCCCCAGGGATCTAATCTCTCTCCCTGGCTGTTCAACCAGTATCTGGCACTCCTTGCCCACCGCATCGCCGCTCTCTGCCCCAACTTTCAGTGCTATGCGGACGATACCCAGCTCATTTTCAGGCTACCCTCGGCCTCCTCCTCTCCTTCCCTCATCTCTGACTGTCCGTCTGCTATCCAGGAATGGTGTGCCACCAATGACCTCTGCCTTAATGCCAGTAAAACGGAGATTCTACTCATCGGCTCACCCACTCCCTCCTTCCCTGCAGTTCCAGAAGCACCTCAAAACCTTCCTCTTTGCTTCTGCTTTCTCTCTCCCTCTCCCCTGCTAAATTCTTCACTGAAACTGCACTGAATCTGCAACTGGGCCACTCTCACCGACCTTGGTCCTGGGCCCAGCCACTCTCCACTTGCACTGCCTCCCTGGCAACCCCTGCACTGCGGGACTGTCTCTGTATTCCTACAGCCCCCCCATCCCAGCACTTGCCTGCACTTACCTTGCACTTGCCACCAGCTGGTCCTATTTATTTATTTTATTCTACTTACCTTGTACTGCACTTCCCCCCTCCCCTTCCCCTTGCACTTTTTCCCTTCCCCCTACCCCTGCACTTGCACGATCTAAATGACACCTGGCCTAGTAGGATCATTGTCTGTCTTCCCCTTGCTCCCCCCTCCCTGCCTCGTCGCGCCTTGAAACACTTGTGTATAGGCGTGTTACAAATGACATATCATATCATATCATATCACAAGATTGCACTTTATGAGTGAGCAACAATTTGCAGCAGGATACTCTATTCTATTCTATCCCAGAGTAGTTGTCAGTGGCAGATATTGAAAAACACATAGGGCCTGATTTACTAAATGCGCACTCCCATTGAAAAACACAGACGAAGACATGGGCGGAATGGAAATTAACTAACATAAACATTGTCATTTGTAATTATAACCTCATCTGCAATTGCAACTTTGTTGAATGTGGACCATGTGACCAAAATACTATCATCTCCATTGCCTTGAAACACATCTCAGTGACAATCTGATTTACTCTCTTTGTCTTCTCCCAATCCATGGGAATGGAACATTGACTGCAACAGTTTATATTTTACATGATGCAAACACTCTGTTTTCTTCTTTGTATTTGTCATGTGTTAGACTCTTTACGAAATTAATAAAGAGGTATTACATTTCATTTTCATTTTCAATGCTCCTAATCTCAACTGAGAGAATGAAATTGGTTGCACATTGTAATTAGGTGCTATTGTAAACACAGTGGTTCAACACCCATTTTTAGGATGCACACTGCTTGAAAAAGCTGAAGTTGCTAGTGGCATAAATGTGATCCTGTACCAGAACAAGACCCATGGAACATCCTAGGGTTCTGGTTGCACCCCTGTAGAACGCGACACTCAAATTCATATACATTATCTCTCAAAATAAACAAAGTTGCTTTACTCCTTTTTCATCAGAAATATATTACAAACATACATGTGTTTATTGACATCTTCACATCCCTTAAATTATTGGCATGGCTGACCATGCTTGCCCAGTACATTTCAGACATAAGTCCATCTTCAAGGCAGCAAACTGTACACATCATAATAAATACAGTTAAGCTATGACCTTCTAAAATATCAATCATACCCAGTGGTGTGGCTAGGTCTGGAAAAAATCTGGGGCTATGCTAATTTTGGGACTCTCAAGATTGGGGCCTAGCTAGCCTTTTTGGTTGTAACCCCTGAGCTTCTATCTGGGGCTACAACCAAACGACCCAGGACTATAGCCCCCTCAGGCCCTCTAGCATTGCCTCTGAATCAAACGAAAGACTATGGAACACAAATTCTTATAATTAATTAATATTGATCTCATGCCTTTCAACAGAAGAAATGAAGAGCGCCTCAAAGGGACAATAAAAATCATGTAGAGGTAATCTGTAGATTCAAGTGAGCAAACAGACAACCATATAAACAATGATGATGTACATGCATCCCTTCACTTAACACAGTATATAGAATATCACATTAATGATAGGTATGCTCAACAAACTACATACATTCTCCTCATTAGAGCATGCATAGCTACTAAATGAAAAGGTTCTACTCATATGTGTAGGTTTCTGAAAAAATAACAAACAACAATAAAATATCCTAATTCTTACATTTGTTTATTGGCATCCTACATTTACTAAATGGATTCAAGTATCAAATGTTATTCTTACCTGATATGGGTAGAACCTAACAACAGTGTAAACCACAGTGTCTATTTAAGTATGAGTAGACTTGTATGTAGAACGATGTAGCATCTATGAATATGCTCGGAACAGCGGGCATGTATAAACGGGATGACATCATCGCGTACACGAAGCAATTACTTCATAGCACTCAACTGCCACAGTCCAATATGAAGTATCACACTGAAATCAATTACAAAAACGGAAGCACAATGTGTTGTGATAACATATACACATAATGAGATTAATAATTAGATTTAGATCTAATATAATATATTTCTCCAAATATAATAGATTTCTCCATAACGTTCGTCCTGCAATATGCACAATGTTATATGGGAAGATGACCATTTCATCTCCAATGTACATGCACATCGAATTTTTTACAATATCTATCTATTCGTCGTAAGAGGGTAGACTACTGTAGTAGCTGTAAGTTACTGAACATAATATCACATTTAAAATGTAATTAAACACACATACAAAGCAGATAGGTAATATTAGCAATCTTTTTACGGTGAACAAAACAAGATGACATTTCTCAAACAAGTTATCCAAAATTAGAGTTCCATCATCAATGCATCGTCCTTCCATTTCTTTTTTCTGAATGTTGCTCTTACTTTTAACAGTGATATCTTCAACATGAGCACAGTAATGTGAGTGAATCATATGTTACTTCTCTTGTGGGAACCAAGGTTTGACTTATAACCCTATGATTTCTAGATATTATATAGAGAGGCATAATGATCTCCCATTGCCACAACAAAAGTCCATCTAAATTTAACAATGCAGGTTCAATTCCTCATTCATCTCAATGGGGAACAGAGAGTCGAGTCTGTTAATCCAATAAGCTTCTCGTTGCTCTAATGTAGTCACCATGGGCATATTAAGCCTTTCAGGGTCAATTACTTCAAGAATTTGAAACTTCATTTGTGCCACCTGATGTTTCCGCTCATGAAAGTGGCTGGCAACTGTAGAAATTAAGTGTGCAGTCTTCAAATTAGATCTGTGCTTGCTCTACCATATTGTGGCCTTTCTACCAGTATGTACCATGTAGTAGAGAATATGTGGACATCTGATGGTGTAAATCACACAGCTACTGTCAGAAATAGCAATGTTTTTGAGTCTAATCTTTTCGCCAGTGAATGGATGTTGTATTGTGTCCTCTTTTGTGATGTTACTGCAGTTTGTGCAATTTAAACATGGATATCTGCCTTTCTTTTTTGGGTCAATCCATGTCTGTCTACTATTTTAGTGTAAACCAAAAGGTCTACCAAATTACTACTTCTCTTTTAAGCAAACACAGGAAATGTAGGAAAAACAACAATTTTGGCACAGTCTAATTGTAAGATATGCCAATGTTTCTTGACTATTATCTTTATTTTATTACTCTGGACACTATATTTGATAACATACACTAGCTCAGGTTGAGGTCTCCTAGCTGATGTTTGTAGGTGCTGCTCCCTAGTAATCTTTTCAGCTCTGCTGCTAACTTCAATGATCTAAATCTGTGGATCGACTCTCTTGGTAAATTTAGTCAACATGTCTGTCGGTTCTTCGCAGTATTTTTGATCGTCACTGTTTCTGTGATGATGAGTAGCATATTGCCATAAGGTAAACCCCATAAGCTGCTCTGAGAAAAGGCAGGCGATGTAACAGATTATTCCTGTCGGTAGGATTGTGGAATGTCTTGGTATGTATACCCGGTATCTGTGGGACGACCTTAAAATCAAAAAAATGAATGCCAGGGCCCCCACTGTTGAATGTAAACTTAATATGTAAACTTAATATGTGTGTAAATCGCATTAAGGTAGTCAAAAAATAATGTAATGTGGTTAAGGTACCCTGCCATATCCCAAAGTCATCGTCCATGTATCTCCCCCAGTATTTGAGGTAATTTCTCCATACCGGGTGCCTGAGTATATGCTCTTCTTCAAACATATGCATGAGACTGTTTCCTTAAGCTTGTGACATATTCGCTCCCATGGTGGTCCCTGAGACTTGTAAAAAATGTTTGTCTTTAAATGTAAAGTAGGTGTTTTGGGAAATATGGTCTAAAAATGTCATTTCAAACTCCTTAGATGCCCCGATGTTCTCAGTATTCATCAGCATCCATTCTACTGCTTCTTGCCCCTCATTATGTGTAATGGATGTGTACAGGCTTACCACAAGATCTGAAAAAATATGTCTTCCTGTGCTAAATTGATTGAACGCAACATTTGAAGAAAGTGCACAGTGCCCTTGATGTAGGTTTCTGTCATTTGTACCAATGGGCTTAGATGAAAATCAATATAGGCACCAAGCGGCTGGAATATTGCATCTGTGGCAGCTAGAATAACTCTCCCGGTAGTCGGGTGGGGTGCTTGTGAATCGTCAATTGAAGGTAGAATACTGGTGCTTTGGAATGTCTCATTCTAAAAATATCCTAGTCTTATCACTTATCCACCCCATCCCTTCCACATGATCGAGTAACGGCTTCAAACTAGCTTGTATCATATTGGGAGTGTCATTCCCTAAAGGACTACGTGTTTGTATCACATAAATGTCTCCAGCACTCATTCTCATAATTGTCAGTATTCAAATAAATGGGTTCCTGGAACATATTAAAATAGGTCAACACATCAAACTGGATGCCAAATATATATAAGCATCCACACATTAGTGGTATCAATGAATTCACAGAGGAATCAGTAGAAATGACATTCTTAATAAGAACATGCCCATTAAGCCATTGTTGCTTGAAGAAATGTGAATAAAGATTGCCCACGCTTACAGCTCAGGAAGTCTTCATTCTATTAAAGACAAGGAGGCAAGCATTATGCTTTACTTTGTTTAATACTGCCACAATAGCTTTTCAAATGATAACTTTTAAACTTTAACATTTGTGCTTTTTTTTCCTTCAAGACATAAAAAATAGCCAGTCCGAGGTTTAAAAGTTCCAAGAAAGTGTTTACTCCTCAGAGCCCAACTTAAAACTAAAACACCCATAAAACCTATGGAGTGTAGTAGTCCTGACCTCCTGCTCCAATCAGCTCTTAAGTCAGCCTATAAGAACCCTCAGTCCCAGGTCCTTTCCTATTTCTTTTTCCATTCCAGTTCTTATGTAAGGAACTCAAACAGTCTTTTGAATGGCCACCAAAACCACCAACATAACCGTGAACAGTGCCCTGAACTGCAACTGCCCGGAATTCCCTGGGCAAATGGGACGGGACAGTCATTGATGCCTCACTGTTTGCATTCAGGCTGCTTTCTGGTCGTCTCCTAAGAGAAAACGGAGAACAATCCATAAGGGTGGGTGTCAAGACAAAGTTGAACACTTGACATATGATACATAAGTTTATCTTTTGTCCTCATCTGGGTGGGATATAATGCTCGCCTCCTTGTCTTTAATAGAATGAAGACTTCCGGAGCTGTAAGCGTGGGCAATCTTTATTCTATGACAAGACAGGAGGCTCGCATTATGCTTTTTCAAAGCTCGCCACCACTCTATTTAATATGTCAGACACCGGTTTAAAATAAAATGTCTTAAAGGTCAACTCAGAGGACCAATCCGCTGCTTTCATTATATCCTGCAGTGGCTCTAGAAGCCATTGCGCGCCCAGCAGAATGCGTGCCAAACTGAGACAAGTCTATCCCTGCCCATTGCACAACTTTGCGCACCCATCTAGCAATTGTCGCTGTTGCTACTGCATGATAAGGCTTTCTACGCGCTATTAGCAGCTGTGTCACGCCTCGCAGTCTCAGCTGTGCTGTGGCGGTCTCGTAATCTTTGATACACTGGGCAACACATAACTTTTTATTTTTGGCAAAATAGGGGTACGAGGTAACTCGTGAATCTGATTTTGTCCGTTTAGCTATGGTAAAGGCTACTCCTTCTGGATAGAATATTTTCCTATCTATTTCTAGTGCCTCAACATCAGATACTCTTTGGCATGCTGTGAGACACAATAACATTGCCAGTTTGCCTGAAAGCTGCGATCGGGATAGATCCCTGTTATCTGGCCACCTAAGAATAAGTTGAAAGACTTCTTTGACATCCCACAATGTCGTGTAATCGGCTCTGGGGGATTTCTCAATTTCATGCCCTTAAACACTCACAAAACTGTGGGGTGCTCGCCAATGAGGTTTCCCTCCACTTGCTTATGTCCTGCTGAGATCGCGGACCGCAGCACTCCTATCGTTCTAAAGGCGCTGCCTTCGTGAAATGTCATCACTAAGAAGTTCAACAATTGCACTACAGGGGCAGGAACGGGATCCAAACTATGCTTTGAGCACCAGTGGGCCCAACCATTCCATGCAACGTTATAGCTCCTAATGGTTTAAGGTTCCCTGGAATCTCTGATGCAGTCTTCAGCGAGTTGCGAAATGCCTGGCAACTCCCACTTTCTCCTGAAACCTTGCAAGCCATCAGTTGCAATGTGCCAGTGGGTGTGTCCTCCTGGTTGGGCCGAGTAGAAGGTCCGGATGATTAGAAACTGTCCTCGGAAAATCTGTTGAAAGTTCCATCACTACTGGAGAGCAGGGCTGAGATTTCCAGATGGGGAGCACTATTATTAGATTTGCTTGCTCCCTTCAAACTTTTGCTAGCACTTTCTTGATCATGAGAAACAGAATGAAGGTATAATGTAGCGCTCCGTTCCATGGTTGGAGAAAGGCATCCGTGCCAGCTGCACCCGGGTCTATCCTCCAACTGAAATAAGTCTGTGTCTGTGGTTTCAGTCGGGACGCAAATAGATCTATGTGTACGGGACCCCAGAGGTAATTTGTCTTTTGTAAAGGCGCGGACTGCGGAAGAACCTGCCAATAGCTCGAGACAGTTTATGTGCAGTTGCAGTTCCTGCTCTGACCAATTTCCCTCTGTCTCTACGTTCTCGCATCTGGCTCTCCACCCGGACCTGCTTGCGTCTGATTCTATAATGATGTCTGGGGTGTCTCTGAAGATCACTCGGCCATTCCAGGTTTCCATGTTGTGGAGCCAACAGTGGAGCTCCGAGATTGCTTCTTGATCCAGGGTTACTAGCTGGTGATAACCAAGCCTTCCCTGCAGGTGTTTTATTTTGAGCCTCTGTAAAGCTCGATAATGGAGCGTGCTTGGAAAAAATGCTTGAATTGAGACCGCTAGTAGGCCCACTACTCTTGCGAGAGCTCGAAGAGATATAATCTTCTTCGCTATCACTATCCTGAGTTCTTTCTTTATCGCTCTCACTTTGTGATGCCAAAGCTCGAGGGTCGCCTTGTTCGTATCTATATTGAATCCTAGGAATTCTATATTGGACTGGTACCAGTTGGGATTTGTCTAAATTTACTAAGAATCCTAGAGATGACAAGAGCGTGAAGATCCATTGCACGTTCTTGGAGAGAGTAATTTTGTCTGAGTCCAGGACCAGAATGTCGTCCAGGTAAATAATCATGCGAATACCCCTCTCTCTTATGGCCGCTGCCATGGGCTTCATCAGTATGGTGAAGGCCCAAGGTGCTGACGCCAGGCCGAACGGAAGACAGGTGAAACACCATGTCTCTCCGTCCCACCGAAATCGCAGATATTTCCGAAACTCCTGAGCTATCGGGATCGTAAGGTAAGCGTCTTTGAGATCTAATCGTGCCAACCAGTCCCCGGTTCGGAGGAGATCTCGAAGTAGATGGATACCTTCCATCTTGAAGTGATTGTACATAACCCATTCATTCAGACTTTTTAAATTTATGACCAGTCGTATTGTTTCCCCACTGTGTACTAGGAACATATGGCTGAGGAACACTGGTCCTCCTTGTGTATATTTTTCTATAGCATTTTTATCTACTAATTTGAGCATCTCGTTGTGTAACAACGCTGTTTCTTCTTGAGACACCTGAATGGGATAGGGTTCTGAGCTCTGTATGGGGTCCCCTACAAACTCTAGTCGCAGCCCCGCAAATGCTTGCAGCACCCATGCATCGCGCGATAACGCCTGCCATGTGCTCAGAAACTGGAGGGTTCTCCCTCCTACTTGCAAGCTCACTGCACTCACATCCTGAGGCATTGGGTTGCCGATAGGAACCTCTTCCCCTACGGCCCCTGGGGAACCTGGATCTGGTCGGAAAGAATGTGTCCTGTTGCTTCCCTTCCCAGTACTGGGCACGCGGCCCTTGAGGTCTGCGATGGTAATTGAACGGACCGGACGTACAACCTCTGTAACATCCGTCCCGGAAAAAACTTGACTGGGAAAGATCTTCTTGATTGAACTTTGGGCTCTTTCCAGAGCTGAATATGTGCCCACAAACTGTGACATTTCTTTAGCGAATGACTTGCCAAATAGCAGACCTTTGGTGCCTTCTCCTGCTTCGTAAGAGGATAAGTCGCTTAATTTGTTGTCAATCTTTAGAAGCACTCCTATTCTTCTCTCAGCAGACAGTGCACAGTTCATGTTGCCCATAAGGCAGACGGCTCTTTGAGCCCAGTTGGCTAGGACAGAGGCGTCTACTGGGGTTCCAGTGTCTTTTGCCTTCTCTGCCAGGTCCATTATTTTTGCTAATGTGTCTGCCAGGTCGAGGAGCTTGTCTTGGCATCCTCCCCAGGTGCGGTCTATGCCTTTAGGTATATCTCTTGCCGTCTTCGTCACAAAGGTGACCATCTTGGGGTCTAGCTCAGGTGTCTCTGCAAGCTTCCCTGGCAACTCTGGCCTTGGGCACTCTGAACGCATATGTGATCTTAATACTCTATCCAGAGGTTTCCGTATGTGTTGTGCCATATAGGCGGCTACTCTGGGCGGCGGGACCCACTCTGAAGACTTCGGGTGTCTGATAGCCTCTGGGTCGAACATATCTGTTGTGTAGTCTGCGCCTTGGGGATCCATTTCCTCCTCGGCGTGACGACCAGAGTCTATTTCTTCACCTCCTTCATCATCGGGCATATAGCCCTCATCATTGTCCCCTGAATTGTCCACCCCTGGGGAAGGGGGTCTTTCCTGGCATCGCTTATTCTCCAGGAAGGCTCTCTTTAGCCTAGCAACAGGGTTGCTTATTCTTTGGGGGACAGAATCCTCCCTATCCAAAGTGCTCGGGGGGGAGGGGGGGTCAAAGAATGTTTACTCTTCCGAGCTGCTTTCCGCCCCTTAGGTTCAACCCCTTCTGTGGGGTGTCTGGCTGACAGCTCTTTCTCTGGGCTTTCTGCCCTTCTTTTCTTGGCAAGCTGTGCTTGCTGTTCATAAATTACACCCTCTAAAATGTCCAGCCTTTGGGCTGTACTCCCTGTGAGACTGCCTTTGCCAATGAATCTCCCAGTACCATCTTAAAACTCTGTGAGAGGTCTGTGTCCTGCTGGTAAGGACCTTCTTCTCACTCCTCCTCTGACCACTCTGGTGAGGTGGAAGGAGTGACACCGGGGCTTTTGCCTGTGTCATGTCATTCTGGTGTTAGCAAGGCCTTCTAGGTTGTCAGCAAGGGGTAACAGTTCAGGCACTTGTCTTCTACTGTAATCTCTTGACAGGCCTGTATCTGCTGTTTTCACAGGATTCTCCTTTGTTATGCAATTATGCCCTTCTTTCCACTCTCTCCGGTGCAATTGTATTATATATATATATATATATATATATTTTTTTTTTAATTAGCACTGATACTGGGTTGTTTCTCCTCGCTTGGCACAAGCGCAATAAAATTTTGCATGCACGAGCGGAAGAGCTCCCAGGGGATGACGGGGGAATCAGCACCTCCCGCTCCCCTGGGTCCTGCCGCTCACCGTGTTCGCCAGCGCGGCTCTGAACAATGAGGAGCGGGGCCGGGTGCCTGAGGCGGGCGCGTTCGCTTGCGGCGCTGGACCCGCCTCCTCTTTTACAACTAACAAACAAATTCCTACTCCTCGCTCACGGCGGCATCCCCGTACGCAATATTAAAAGGAAAATACACGGCCCCACTCATGCTGATAAGTGCACCGAAATACGTGGTAATTACAGTTTATTTAAGAGAAACATACTCGCGCTGCCTATGCGCTCATATTATGATTCATAGAACGTATACGCTTTCAGTCACCACACTTATCCAAGAGAATAAAATGGGAGGTACTTATCTTTGGCAGCAAAAAAGAAAGAGGAAAGGACCTGGGACGGAGGGTTCTTATAGGCTGAACTAAGAGCTGATTGGAGCAGGAGATAGGGTCAGGACCACTACACGCCATAGGTTTTATGGGAGTTTTAGTTTTAAGTTGGACTCTGAGGAGTCAACACTTTCTTGGAACTTTGAAACCTCGGATTGGCTATTTTTTATGTCTTGAAGGAATAAAAGTACAAATATTAAAGTTTAAAAGTTATAATTTGAAAAGCTATTGTGACAGTATTAAAGAAAGTAAAGCATAATGTGAGCCTCCTGTCTTGTCATAGAATCTGCATTCAGTATACTGTAAACCCACTATGAACAGCCATAATAAAAATGATTAAGGGTAATCCTGTAGAAACTTTATTTTGTTTCCCACTGCATTGTCAAAGAACAGTTTAAATGTGTGAAGCATCATAATGTTGAATGTGCGTGTACAGATTTTGGGGCGGATTCCAAAAGCTTTTTACAAGCATAAGTCGAACTTCTATCAGGTACACTGCAAAGGTTTGTCCTCGAAATAATTGTTCATTGTCATTTCTGATTTCTCATTACTACCGTTGACTTTGCCACCAAGTGCTGTCCTTTGCTGCTCATTATAACCACTGTCAGAGAAAAGACATCTAATAGCATTTGTAGACATAGTGCCTGATTTGTTTTCTACTATGAGGTTTCTGCAAGTTGCAATTGGCTAAAAAAAAGCTTATTATGCTTCACACTCCAATCCACATTAATGACTCATATGCAGGCCCTAACTTGCCTTTAAATTGACTATGTCATATGAGGGTTGCACATGCAGTCTATGCACTATTAGAAGCATGATAGCCAGAAATCTAGGACAACTAAATTACAAATGGGCAACTTCGATGTGTCGGTTGTAATGGCCCATCCACATTTAATATGTTAAAACGTAAAACAGATTTAATTCAATGTTGTGATTATATCTCCAAAGTGATGTAGAAAAAAAGAGCTTTGTGGTTTTCATATAAATGACGAGATACCTGAACTAGCAAGGCCTAACTGGCAAATTGGTTTAACACAGTTCTTCCAGCATTAAAGAGCAATGTATTCAGGAGTTGACATTTCTACATACCTCTAAAACATTCAAAACAAAGGGGGGTCTGGGAATCTCTCTACCAGCACAAACACAGCCTAATGACCTGTTCTTGGATGAATAACCCCTGGGAGAGACTCTACCAAGTCTTTAGCTCACTGTCCCTTTCACAGAGAAGAAATATCCCTGCATATCAGCCTTTGTCCTGCCCAGGGGCAGTCCAGCACCGAAATTCTAGGAAATTCTCCTCTGAACAAGAGTACCATCAGTAACCCCGTACACGTGTTTCAGCCTTGTTGGGCATCATCAGTGAGGTGAAACTGTTGCCTCTCTAAGAACAGTGAGCAAGGGGTCCACGTCTGGATCGCCCTTTTAACTTAGGGTGAAACCCAAAGTTAATTTATTCAAAACAAAGGGGGGTCTGGGAATCTCTCTACCAGCACAAACACAGCCTAATGACCTGTTCTTGGGTGAATAACCCCTGGGAGAGACTCTACCAAGTCTTTAGCTTACTGTCCCTTTCACAGAGAAGACATATCCCTGCATATCAGCCTTTGTCCTGCCCAGGGGCAGTCCAGCGCCGAAATGCTAGGCAATTCTCCTGTGAACAAGAGTACCGTCAGTAACCCCATACACGTGTTTCAGCCTTGTTGGGCATCATCAGTGAGGTGAAACTGTTGCCTCTCTAAGAACAGTGAGCAAGGGGTCCACGTCTGGATCGTCCTTTTAACTTAGGGTGAAACCCAAAGTTAATTTATTCAAAACAAAGGTGGTTCTGGGAATTTCTCTACCAGCACAAACACAGCCTAATGACCTGTTCTTGGGTGAATAAGCCCTGGGAGAGACTCTACCAAGTATTCAGTTCACTGTCCCTTTCACAGAGAAGAAATATCCCTGCATATCAGCCTTTGTCTTGCCCAGGGGCAGTCCAGCGCCGAAATGCTAGGCAATTCTCCTCTGAACAAGAGTACCATCAGTAACCCCGTACACGTGTTTCAGCCTTGTTGGGCATCATCAGTGAGGTGAAACTGTTATCTCTCTAAGAACAGTGAGCAAGGGGTCCACGTCTGGATCGCCCTTTTAACTTAGGGTGAAACCCAAAGTTAATGTATTCAAAACAAAGGGGGGTCTGGGAATCTCCCTACCAGCACAAACACAGCCTAATGGCCTGTTCTTGGGTGAATAACCTCTGGGAGAGACTCTACCAAGTCTTTAGCTTACTGTCCCTTTCACAGAGAAGAAATATCCCCGCATATCAGCCTTTGTCCTGCCCAGGGGCAGGCAATTCTCCTCTGAACAAGAGTACCATCAGTAACCCCATACACGTGTTTCAGCCTTGTTGGGCATCATCAGTGAGGTGAAACTGTTGCCTCTCTAAGAACAGTGAGGAAGGGGTCCACGTCTGGATCGCCCTTTTAACTTAGGGTGAAACCCAAAGTTAATTTATTCAAAACAAAGGGGGTCTGGGAATCTCTCTACCAGCACAAACACAGCCTAATGACCTGTTCTTGGGTGAATAACCCCTGGAAGAGACTCTACCAAGGGCCTCATTACGAGTCAGGCGTTAAGGGTTTTACGGCGCCGTAAACGGCGCCGACCCTTAACGCCTGATTACAAGGTCCCTTTGCGGGATGGTGATTTTAACGCCTGCTTTTTGCAGGTGTTAAAAACCATGCCGCAAAGGGACCTTGGTGCTAAGTACGGTGCCGCAATTTGCGGAAATATGCCCTGTTAACTTAGGGTGAAACCCAAAGTTAATGTATGCAAACAAAGGGGGGGTCTGGGAATCTCTCTACCAGCACGAACACAGCCCAATGACCTGTTCTTGGGTGAATAACCCCTGGGAGAGACTCTACCAAGTCTTTAGCTCACTGTCCTTTACACAGAGAAGAAATTTCCCCGCATATCAGCCTTTGTCCTGCCCAGGGGCAGTCCAGCGCCGAAATGCTAGGCAATTCTCCTCTGAACAAGAGTACCATCAATAACCCCATACACGTGTTTCAGCCTTGTTGGGCATCATCAGTGAGGTGAAACTGTTGCCTCTCTAAGAACAGTGAGCAAGGGGTCCACGTCTGGATTGCCCTGTTAACTTAGGGTGAAACCCAAAGTTAATGTATGCAAACAAAGGGGGGGTCTGGGAATCTCTCTACCAGCACGAACACAGCCCAATGACCTGTTCTTGGGTGAATAACCCCTGGGAGAGACTCTACCAAGTCTTTAGCTCACTGTCCTTTACACAGAGAAGAAATTTCCCCGCATATCAGCCTTTGTCCTGCCCAGGGGCAGGCAATTCTCCTCTGAACAAGTGTACCATTAGTAACCCCATACACGTGTTTCAGCCTTGTTGGGCATCATCAGTGAGGTGAAACTGTTGCCTCTCTAAGAACAGTGAGGAAGGGGTCCACGTCTGGATCGCCCTGTTAACTTAGAGTGAAACCCAAAGTTAATTTATTCAAAACAAAGGGGGGTCTGGGAATCTCTCTACCAGCACGAACACAGCCCAATGGGCCTCATTTCGAGCCTGGCGGTAAGGGGTTTACGCCAGCGTTAGCTGCGCCGACCCCTTACCGCCAATTACGAGGTCCCCTAGCGCCATGGCGCTTTTAACACCTGCTTTTAGCAGGTGTTAAAATCCATGGCGCTAAGGGACCATGGAGTTAATTACGCCACCGTAATTTACGGTGGCGTAATTAACGCCTTCCCCACTCCCATTATGCCCTATGGGGCAAAAATGGGAATGGGGAAGGGTAAATGGGGATTGGGGACTTACCGCCCCGCCAAGGTCGGAATGGGGTGGTAAGTCCGCCAACCACCATGGCGTAAACGTAGTTTACGCCATGGTGGTAAAGTCACGGCCCAGGCGGTAACTTACCGCCTGGGTCGTAATGAGGCCCAATGACTTGTTCTTCGGTGAATAACCCCTGGGAGAGACTCTACCAAGTCTTTAGCTCACAGTGGGCCTCATTACAACCTTGGTGCTAAGTGCACCAACTTTACCACCATGGTGTAAACTCCGTTTACACCATGGTGGATGGCGGATTTACCGCCCCATTCCAAGGTGAGTGGGGCGGTAAATCCCCATTTCCCATTTTCCCTTCCCCATTCCCATTTTTGCCCCATAGGGCATAATGGGAGTGGGGAAGGCGCTAATTACGCCGCCGTAAATTACGGCGGCGTAATTAGCACCATGGCAGGTTAGCGCCATGGATTTTAACGCCTGCTAAAAGCAGGCGTTAAAATCAGAATCAGGCGTTAAGGGTTAACGGTGGCGTTAACCCTTAATGCCTGAGTTGTAATGAGGCCCTGTCTCTTTCACAGAGAAGACATTTCCCTGCATATCAGCCTTTGTCCTGCCCAGGGGCAGTCCAGCGCCGAAATGCTAGGCAATTCTCCTCTGAACAAGAGTACCATCAATAACCCCATACACGTGTTTCAGCCTTGTTGGACATCATCAGTGAGGTGAAACCGTTGCCTCTCTAAGAACAGTGAGCAAGGGGTCCACGTCTGGATTGCCCTGTTAACTTAGGGTGAAACCCAAAGTTAATGTATGCAAACAAAGGGGGGGTCTGGGAATCTCTCTACCAGCACGAACACAGCCCAATGACCTGTTCTTGGGTGAATAACCCCTGGGAGAGACTCTACCAAGTCTTTAGCTCACTGTCCTTTACACAGAGAAGAAATTTCCCCGCATATCAGCCTTTGTCCTGCCCAGGGGCAGTCCAGCGCCGAAATGCTAGGCAATTCTCCTCTGAACAAGAGTACCATCAGTAACCCCATACACGTGTTTCAGCCTTGTTGGGCATCATCAGTGAGGTGAAACTGTTGCCTCTCTAAGAACAGTGAGCAAGGGGTCCACGCCTGGATCAACTCATTATGGTTGGCTCGGATAGTGTTGGGGAGGGGTACTAGGCAAGGCTGTCCCCTATCACCACTGGTCTTCACCTTAGCGATGGAGCCCATAGCTCAGCATATTCGCCTTCATCCAGAGATTCGAAATTGGAGGACAAAGGCACAAAGTTGCGTTGTACGCGTATGACATGCTTTGTTTTCTGAGGGAAGCCCATAGTTCCCTCCCTGCACTGATGGCCTTACTAGCTCAGTTTGGAGTGATCTCTGGGTTTACGATAAACACGGCTAAATCAGTGGAAATGAATCTGTCGGAACCCTCGAGCACTATAGTCACTTTACAGAACACATATCCCATTCCAATGGGTGACGACATACATCTCGAATTTGGGCATACGATTTACTCCAACGTATGCTGGACTATTGAAGGTCAATATTCCCAATCTCTTTAAGGAATCTAAGGAATCCTTGCATAGGTGGATCTCGCAGGAGATATCCTGGCTAGGGCGGGTCAGCAATGTTAAAATGTCCCTTCTTCCAAGATTGTTATATTTGTTTTATTCGTTTCATGCACTGCCAATACGGATCCCTGAGCGGGACCTTCTTCATTTACAAAAAGAAATAGGGCAATTTATATGGCAAGGGAAAACAGTGAGACTCCCACCCAAGATTCTTGCCTGGGGAAAGGCGTTAGGGGGCCTGGGGCTCCCCTCAATTTCGCAGTATTATCGGGCAGCCCAAATTGCGGCTATGCTCAGCTGGGCTGACCCAATGGAGCCTCCTAAATGGCAAGACATCGAACAACTAGTCACTAAGATCCCTTTGAATTATTTGCCGTTTCTTCCGCGGGAAGCATGTAACTCTCAAGGTTCCATTTTACCGACTACGTTGACCTCACTCCGATGCTGGGACAAGGCCTATACACAAAGAGGCTTTGCCTCGGCCTTGGCCCGCTCTCCCCCATTACACAGAATCCAGCCTTTACCCCCGGGGTTCAACCTAATTCCTACCGTGCTTGGTCATCTGAGAAGACACTGAGGTTGCAAGATATTTATGCGGACAAACTGCCCTTGACCTTTGACCAGTGTAAAGAAAAGTTTAAATTCCCAGAATCCAAAAGATTCAGGTATATACATCTGCACCATTGGATAACTAATCCAAATATAATACAGGCAGCTACTAGACCCCCCACGGGTCTGGAATTAACAGTACTAGAGGGCCAACACTCTCTCAAAATTGCCACCTGTTACCATCTCCTGGAAAATATCCCCAAAGATGATAAACTCCCTTATATGTTAGCATGGGAAAGGGAATTGGTGGGGGAATTTTCCCTCAGGAATCCTGGCAGAGGATATGGATCGGAGCCCACAAGACCTCGAGATGTACTACAGTGAGGGAGGGAGCCCTTAAACTCTGTTTCCGTTGGTACTTCACTCCGCAGAAACTATATGCAATTAACCCGGACTATCCAGACATGTGCTGGCACGGATGTGGAGAGAAGGGAGATCTGGGTCACCTATGGTGGTACTGTCCTATCATACAATCTTTTTGGTTGGAGATAAGATCAAGGATCAGAGAGATAACAGGCACCCTACTTCCTATGGACCCACAAATACTATTGCTGGGCGATGCTCCGGAGGATGGGTCCTATCCAATATCGAGCCCTAGGGCTGACTTGATAACCCAGCTGCTTATAGCAGCACGACTCACTCGAGCCCGCTTTTGGAAGGATGTAGACGGCCCCTATATAGCCTACTGGTGGGTGAAGGTTTGAGAATTGTTAAGAATAGAAAAACGTACAGCTACAATTGAGGGGAAGTTGCCTAGGTTTTCCCGCATCTGGGGCCCATTTTTGGAGTACGCAGATGAAAGAGAACATATGCTGTTCCAGCCAAGACTGATCAAATATCTTCTGTGCCCATGATAAGCCTCATTATATATGACCCAGACAGATTGACTGTGGAAGGGTGTAAAACATGCCGTTTGGAGTGGATGTGGCATTAAATTATTATTATTATTATTATTTTTGTCATCCCTTTGTTTGTTTGTGGTCCCCTCTCCCTGAATCTTACACTATGTTAACCACTTTAAACCTATGTGCTTGAGCGTTAGGGTGCTTTTATGAACATATGATGAATTGTTTCTTAGTTAAAATGAAATTCCGTGGATTGGCGTTGAAGGCTGGTAACGCTTTATTACTGCTATGTTTAATGTAATGCATTCTATGTTGTTTCAAATTTCACTAAAAATAAATTGAAAAAAAAAGTTCTACCACCCCAAAGTACCGAAGAGGCCACAGGAGAACAGGATCCAGGACAAATCTGGGACCCCTGGATGACTCCTGAGTTTAGAAGCTGCCCTTCCTCATCACAGTATCTTTGGTGCCTTGGCAGCTGAAGGGCAGAGTTTCTTGGTTTCATGCAATGATTCACTCCAACGATGGACCCTCCTTGGAAGAAGGAGCCACTGGAATGCTGAGTCCACGAGAAAAATGTAACCAAGATTGTTCTGTAGTGCAGCAGTTTTATTCTTCTCGGTGCTCTTCTCTGGTCGAACATTTCTTTGACTGTAGAAGTCCTGTGAAGATGAAACTTGCTGTGGGCTCCTTAAAGACTTGGCATATGAGAGTAAGACCTGTGGGACCCTTCAATGACTTTTGGCGGCGACGGGTGGATAGGTCACTTTAGGTGACGGGTTTCGGAATATCATGGTTTTCTGACTTTTGGTTCTTCGGTACTGTAGTCACACAACGGACCTCTGGATGGCTTCTTGTGACCTAGACTTGACCACTTGTGTAAACCACAGACCTTCACCAAGTCAGGACCCTCAGGATGTCTTTTTTAGCTTCTGGTGCGGGAAATCCATTGGTGGACCTTCCACTGTACCCAGCTACTATGCACTCTCTCCGGTGGGAGAAAGTGGTCAGTGGTGATTTCAAGGAGGTCCTTTCAAATGTTCCTAGGCAGTTTGGAAATGTGCAGCTCCAGGTGCATCACTATGCCAGGGAACCCCTCTTCTGCGTGGTAGACAGCAATGGCTTTCAGCGGTCACGAAACGTACCTCCGGACACTGGTGACACCGATGGCCTTTTTTGACTCGAGATGTCTCAGCACTCCTCTTCAGGACTCATGAAGACCCCTTCTCCAGATGGCAGGCACACAGCACTGCCTTTCAGGGCACTTCAGATGAAGAGCAGTAGTTTGAATGATGGTCCCTCGTAGCTCAGGGAGAGGACTCCTTCGCAGGTCCTCTCTGGACCAGTCCTTGGGAGACACGACAGCTTTCGGATTACAGTGAAGAAATTGCAGCAGAAGACTTCTCCTCCAGCTGGGCTTCAAGGGACAGCTTCTTCTTGCTAAACTTCGACTTCAGCTTCTGAACAAGTTGGTAAGTGAGAGGTCCCCAGATATACACATCCGTCCCACATTCACTCTGGCTGAGCTGAGCTCAGTCACCAATCACGCAGAAGGGCATTCATGCAGGCAGGCAGCCAATCAGGCTCACAGGCATTCAGGCCATTCACTCCACTGGACAACCATAACAAAGAATGTGTATTGGGGTAAGGACACAGCATTTCAGCACAGTACACTGCATTCTTGCCAGTTTCAGTCATGGTTGTCTCATTCATTGTGTCAAACACACAGAAACCAGACACCCAGAATATGAGTTTAATACCAACTCCATTAACACAGGTCCCACCGCTAGGGTGTACCCACAACAAACAGCCTCTTAGAAGGCTCCAGTCTGTCTAATAGGAGGCAGCCCCAGAGCCATATCTGGTATTTCGACCCAACAGCCAGTCATGGGGAAAGGGAACAGAGATATTTGTGGTGTTTCCACCCAAAAGCCATTCAAGTGGAAGGGCCAGATTCAGGGCGTCCCTGTCACGCTCACCTGATTCCCACGGAGGCGCAGGTCTGGCTTCGAGTGCTGATGCTTCTTCAATGGTGAAGCGCAGGACTCTGATGATGGACAGGAAGGGCCCCTCTACTCTGGCTTTTCTGGCTCGCAGGAATATTCCCCTGTGCGTGAAAAGGGAGTATTACCTACTGACAGAATAATGCTCAAGCCTCCCACTCCCTTCCAACCCTCCTCGATACCCTTCCACGATTCCCCGTGAAGTCTCACCTTAGGGTCTGGAAGGATGAGTTCTCCATCCTGCTTCTGATGCAGGGGCGCGTTGAAACCCAGTTACTTCACTGGATTGAGGTTTGATGGGAGTTCAAAATAATCTTGACTATTCAGGTGAGGCGCTGTAAGAGTTCTGTTGCAAGTTCAAAAGTTCAAGCTTAATAATAATGTTCATTGTCTTATTGCAGCAAGCGCTAATGCTTATGTCTTTTTCCCCTTAGGGGCCGGGGTTCGGAATGCCGGACATATGGCGCCGACCCGAAGTGTAAGTTCCGGATGAGCGTTCAGGTAATGTCTTTGCATTCGCTCATTCAATGTCTTTGTCTTTATTCCCCATTGGGGCCGGGGTCCGGAATGCCAGGAAGCGGCAGGACCCGAAATGAAATGGGAATGACCCAACAGGTAAGTCTTAGAAGGAAACTGAGCTTTTCCTATTTTCCTTCCTTCTCTCACCTTGTTTTCTGGTCTTTTCTCTCTAGGCTCTGGGAAGTGGGTGCGGATCCAGATGATCGCTGCTGAAGATGGAGGCGCCCAGGAAAGGTGAGTGAAATGCAGCGCTGCAGCGATCGAAGCGAAATGCTTTTAAAATTATGTCTTCCCTTTCAGGATCGTCGGTGTGATGTCTCCGTGATGCAGCTTTAGCAGGTAAGGTCTTCTTTCTCACCAATTCTCTCTTATCTCCCTTTGCAGGCGACCCAGGATGCTGACAGGCGTGGCTGAAGTCCAGATGCAGGAGCTGACGCGGTGAGCGTCCAGCTGCGAGGAGCAGAACAACGCGAAGCGTGAGTTGCTGATCGGGCGTGGTTTAAATAGCTTTGGAAGAAGTTCCAGGCATGTATCCTTCCACCGATCAGGTATGTATCCTTCCCCGACCACACCCAGGTGGAAACTAGTCCCACAGGTAAAGTAGTTCCATTCAGGCCTCAAGAGGGCCTGGATGTAGCAGCATGGTCTGCATCAGGTAAGTGCACATTAAAACACTTGAACACATGTCTAGCTTTATGAGCCTGGCGCCTAAGGCGCCAGGACAGGGGTCCAACATGAGCCTGGCGCCTAAGGCACCAGGACTGTGTCCTAAGGGCCCCAGCTTAGGCCCACTGGCACTTCCCTGGGGGGAATGATGTCTGCCTCTGGGGTTGCTGGGTCGGACCTGGCTCCTTGGAGGTAGGCATCATGACAGTACCCCCCTCAAGGCCCCTCCCAAGGTTGTTCCCTCTGGGGGTTTTGGCTTGTTCGGAAATCTCCGGTGGAACCTTTGTATTAATCGAGGTGCGTGAACATGGTTACTAGGCTCCCACGATCTCTCCTGAGGTCCATATCCCTTCCAGTCAACAAGATAGAAGAGTTTTGACTTTAACACCTTGGAGTCTAAAATGTCTTTAACTTCGAATTCTAATTCCCCTTCAATTTGAACTGGGTCTGGAGGCTTGGACAGTCGGGTCCCTGGTTGTACTGGCTTCAAAAGTGATGCATGAAAAACTGGATGAATACGCATGTTAGAAGGTAAATCCAGTTTATAGGCCACGGGATTGATTATAGCCTTGATGGAATAAGGTCCTATGAATCTGGGATTGAAGGTTCGCGGGCCCTTGAGGGGTAAATGTTTTGTTGCTAGCCATACCTGGTCTCCTACTTGGTATGGAGGAGTTTTACTTCGGTGCAAATCAGCATTTTCTTTATACTTTTTCTTGGCTTGCTGTAAATGAGTTGCAGCTTCTTTGAAGGCTCGGGTTATTGTGGAATGCAGATGATTTACTGCTGGCATTTCCAGGGTCAGAGGTGGATCTAGGTCAGAGGTCCGATGATGGTGACCATACAAAGTATAAAAAGGAGTTTGTCCAGTTCCAGAATACACTGAATTGTTGTATGCATATTCTGCGATCCAAAGGATGTCTTTCCAATTTAACTCGGATTGGTGTAACAAGCACCGAAGATATTGCTCGAGAGTCTGATTGGTTCTCTCGGTTTGTCCGTCGGTCTGGGGGTGGTGGCTGGTGGATAACCGCACATCTATTTGTGCTAGTTGGCCACATTTCTTCAAAAAATGGGAGATAAATTGACTTCCACGATCCGAGACTAATATGGAAGGAAAACCATGTATGCGAACTATATTCTCCAGAAATTCCTTGGCCAAGGTGGAAGCTGAAGGCAAACCTTTTAAAGGAATAAAGTGGGCCATTTTGGAGAATAGATCCACAATTACAAGGATAGTGTTGTAACCAGCACAAGGAGGCAGGTCAGTTATAAAGTCCATTGACAAGGTGTGCCATGGTGCCGGTGGAATATCCAAGGGTTGAAGTAGGCCGGCTGGCCTTTTCTTTTGACCCTTGTTTTGGGCGCAAATTCCGCAAGACAATACAAAAGACTTTATGTCTTTTCTCCAAGAAGGCCACCAGAAGTGGCGTTTGATTTTTTCCTCCGTTTTAGCGATACCAGGGTGTCCTTCCATTAATGATTCATGATGATGGGCAATAACAAGTTCTTGCAATTCTTTACTTGGCAGAAACAACCGCTCCTGGAAGTAGGGTAAATCATCCTTAACGGTGTAATGAGGACCCTTTTGACTCCATTCCAGTAAGGCTGAAGAGTCTAGAAGTTATTTTACTTGCGTTTGGATGTCCTCAATAGTTTGCAATGAAGTTAGGCCTAAGATTCTTTGTTCAGGTATGATTGGCACAGGTTCTAAACTCAAATTGGGTTCTTCCATGCCAATCCGGGATAAAGCGTCCACTTTACCATTCTTGCAGCCAGGGCGATAGGTAATTACGAAATCAAATTCCGCGAAGAATAGAGCCCATCGGAGTTGTCGTGAAGATTGAGCTTTGGCCGTCTTTAAATATTGTAAATTTCTGTGGTCCGTAATTACGGTGATGGTGTGTCTTGCCCCGAGAAGGTAGTGACGCCAAGCCTTGAAAGCAGATTTAATAGCCAGTAACACCTTGTCGGTAATTGCGTAGTTGATTTCAGGAGGAGAACATTTCCTGGACCAAAAGGCCACAGGGTGTAGTTGGTTAGTTTCTGGGTCTCTTTGCGACAGGACAGCTCCCATGGCCGAACTGGATGCGTTGGTTTCCACAATGTAAGGGAGATCTGGGCGCGGGTGCTTCAATACAGGTGCAGAGGTGAATTTGGTTTTCAGGTCCTGAAAGGCTTTTTCGGCCTCAAGAGTCCATTCAAAGCGTTTGTTTTTCTTTAGGAGAGCTGTGATGGGTTGGACTGTTCGGGAAAATTCCGGAATAAATCTTCGATAGAAATTGGCGAAGCCGAGCATGCTCTGAACTCCCTTCACCAAGCTAGGAGATGGCCATTTGAGGATGGCGTCCACCTTTCGCGAGTCCATTCGGACTCTTGAGGTGTCAGGATGAATCCGAGAAACTCAACTTCTGTGGTATGAAAAACGCATTTTTCGAGCTTTGCAAATAGTCTGTGCTGGCGCAATTTCTCAAGAACTACCCTAACATGTTTTCTGTGATCGGATCCTGAAGAAGAGTTTACCAGGATGTCGTCAATATAAACAATGACACAGACATCGATAAGTTCCCGAAGAACATCATTCATAAAGTACTGAAAGGCGGCAGGTGCATTGCACAAACCGAAGGGCATCACCTGATATTGGAAGAGCCCAAATTTGGTGCGGAATGCAGTCTTCCAATCGTCGCCTTCTTTTATACACATCAGGTGATAAGCTCCTCGGAGATCTAACTTGGTGTACACACAAGCGTCTTTCACCTGGTCGATAAGCTCAGGGACCAGGGGCAGAGGATAACGATTCTTAATCGTTATTTGATTTAGGGCGCGATAGTCTATACATGTTCTAAGGTCGCCCTCTTTTTTCGGCACGAATAACAGAGCTGAGGAGACAGGAGACTTGGACAGGCGAATAAAACCATTGGCTAGGTACTGATCTAAATACTGACGCAAATGCAGGTTCTCAGGTTGTGTAAGAGCATAAATCCTACTACAAGGTAGTTGAGCATTGGGTACCAGATCGATTTGGCAATCATAAGACCGATGGGGAGGTAACGTGTTGGTCTGTGCCTTCTGAAAAACGTCTTGGAATTCTTGGTATTCTGACGGTAGCTGTACAGGGGTGGAAGTTGCTGAGGCTAGACCCATAACTGGATTTCTTGGATAACAAGTTGGTTCACAATCAGGAAAACTTATCTTCTTTGCTCGCCAGTCGATTCTGGGATTATGTGTTTCTAACCAAGGAATTCCAAGAATTACTTGAAATTGTGGGGCCTTGATCACATCAAACACGATTGCTTCCCGATTTCCATCCTGACCCACCAGTGTCATTTCAACAGTGGAATGCGTTACAGGCCCTGAGGCTATTTCGGTTCCATTTCCTGTAGTAATGACATCTTGGGTTACTTTCGGGCGGAGAGGGAGCTTAATCCTGGAAGCCAATTCACGGTCTATGTAGTTTCCAATAGCTCCACTGTCGATGTATGCTTTTACAGCATGCAACTGTTGAGGCTGTTTTGGGTCCACGAGCACCATTGGCATGACAAAATGCGAGGTCAAGAGTTTGTTTTCAAGCTCGGCAAGCGGACCCCTACGCTTGTCGGGCTAGGTCGTTTCCCGAATCAGGTGTCAATAAATCGTTATCAGTGGCTCCAACCACCTTCTTAGGTGGTTTAACCGGACAATTTCGAAGAAAGTGACCGGAAGTCACGCAATACAGACAAAGTTGCATTTGCCGCCTTCTCTCTCGTTCCTTCTGCGTTAATGGTCCTTTAACACCGCCGATTTGCATAGGTTCGGATACGTCAGTACTCTTGGAGTTAGCGTGGGTTTTGATCGGTACTCGGGTTTCGTACTTGAACCGATCTGCTTTTCTATTTTGAAGTCTGTGATCAAGTTGAACCACCAAGTCTATGTAGTCTGCGCAGACCAGGGGTGGATCCACTATCTGAGCTAGAACATCCTTAAGCTCTCCGCGCAGGCCTCGAGGAAACAATGTGATCCTTTTGTTTTCTGGCCATCCAGTTTCCACAACCAGTCTATTAAAGGTGGCAACGTAGGACAGGAGATCCTGACTACCTTGTCGTAAGGATAGCAGTTCGTTATCAAGGGCCTGTCCTTGAGAGTGTCGAGCAAACAATCTTTCCATGCTGGCCTGGAAGCCCTGAAAATCCTGGTGAATGGGATCATCCTGATTTACCAATGGAATAGACCAATCGGCAGCACTGCCACTGAGGTAAGATAGTATAAAGGCTACCTTGGTCTGGTCATTAGGGAAGGCCCCGGGTCTGCATAGAAAGTGTAAACGACATTGGTTCATAAAGACGGCATATTTCTTGGGATCCCCCGCAAAACGTTCAGGCGGGGCCAAAGGCATGTGTCCAGGTAGATTGATTTGTACCGGGTTATTCAAACCCATTGATGTGGAAGTACCTCCGGAATTAGGAAAAGGAGTGTGCCCTGCCTGGGCCTGCAATAACCTTTTGGCCAGGTCATCAGTTCTTTCCTTGGATAGGATCAGTTCTCTTTTGAGAGCGTTAGTCTCCTGGTGGGCTGAGTGCACTTCTGCCCGTAATTCCCCCAAAAGCTGGGCCAGCTGATCTGTCTCGGAAGTCTCCATAGCGCCCGGGTGGGAAATTGTGGGTAGGCTTCGCGTTCTGTCACGCTCATCTGATTCCCACGGAGGCGCAGGTCTGGCTTCGAGTGCTGATGCTTCTTCAATGGTGAAGCGCAGGACTCTGATGATGGACAGGAAGGGCCCCTCTACTCTGGCTTTTCTGGCTCACAGGAATATTCCCCTGTGCATGAAAAGGGAGTATTACCTACTGACGGAATAATGCTCAAGCCTCCCACTACCTTCCAACCCTCCTCGATACCCTTCCACGATTCTCCATGAAGTCTCACCTTAGGGTCTGGAAGGATGAGTTCTCCATCCTGCTTCTGATGCAGGGGCGCGTTGAAACCCAGTTACTTCACTGGATTTAGGTTTGATGGGAGTTCAAAATAAGCTTGACTATTCAGGTGAGGCGCTGTAAGAGTTCTGTTGCAAGTTCAAAAGTTCAAGCTTAATAATAATGTTCATTGTCTTATTGCAGCAAGCGCTAATGCTTATGTCTTTTTCCCCTTAGGGGCCGGGGTTCGGAATGCCGGAGATATGGCGCTGACCCGAAGTCTAAGTTCCGGATGAGCGTTCAGGTAATGTCTTTGCATTCGCTCATTCAATGTCTTTGTCTTTTTTCCCAATTGGGGCAGGGGTCCGGAATGCCAGGAAGCAGAAGGACCCGAAATGAAATGGGAATGACCCAACAGGTAAGTCTTAGAAGGAAACTGAGCTTTTCCTATTTCCCTTCCTTCTCTCACCTTGTTTTCTTGTCTTTTCTCTCTAGGCTCTGGGAAGTGGGTGCGGATCCGGATGATCGCTGCTGAAGATGGAGGTGCCCAGGAAAGGTGAGTGAAATGCAGCGCTGCAGCGATCGAAGCGAAATGCTTTTAAAATGATGTCTTCCCTTTCAGGATCGTCGGTGTGATGTCTCTGTGATGCAGCTTTAGCAGGTAAGGTCTTCTTTCTCTCCAATTCTCTCTTATCTCCCTTTGCAGGCGACCCAGGATGCTGACAGGCGTGGCTGAAGTCCAGATGCAGGAGCTGACATGGTGAGCGTCCAGCTGCGAGGAGCAGAACAACGCGAAGCGTGAGTTGCTGATCGGGCATGGTTTAAATAGCTTTGGAAGAAGTTCCAGGCATGTATCCTTCCACCGATCAGGTATGTATCCTTTCCCGACCACACCCAGGTGGAAAGTAGTCCCACAGGTAAAGTAGTTCCATTCAGGCCTCAAGAGGGCCTGGATGTAGCAGCATGGTCTGCATCAGGTAAGTGCACATTAAAACACTTGAACACATGTCTAGCTTTATGAGCCTGGCGCCTAAGGCGCTAGGACAGGGGTCCAACATGAGCCTGGCGCCTAAGGCGCCAGGACTGTGTCCTAAGGGCCCCAGCTTGGGCCCGCTGGCACTTCCCTGGGGGGAATGATGCCTGCCTCTGGGGTTGCTGGGTCGGACCTGGCTCCTTGGAGGTAGGCATCATGACAGTCCCAGGACTTTGGGAAACAAGGTAAAAGGCAATAGAAACAAAGAGGCCACAGTGACCATCTTGCCTTTGTGTAGGAATCCATACCCTGATCTTTGGGCAACACACAAGTTCCCAAAAACACACACAAGGGGTACAAGGGTGTACCCCAATCCACTGGTGCCATAAGGGTATCCCATGGGTGTTGTTCACCAAAATATATAATTAAGATCTGCACTGCCTGAGGTCCAGGCTGGACCTCAGTGGCAGAAAACAGAGAAAATACACACATAGAAGTGGTAGGACAATGACTGTAGGCCCTGTGCCTCCATAAGGCATTTCCAGCATCACAGTATTGTATTGTAAAGTATTGTTTTTGTCATTTATATACCACCTTTTCCTATTTGTATGACCTCGACATGCTTCGTGGTAGGAACTCCCTCAGGAACCAAAGTCCATGTATGGGAACATTCTCAGAAAAGGCTTAACGTGTGTGTGTGCATTTGGCCAAGATTAGGAATTAGGTGGTTGGCTTGGCTCCACAACCCAAGATGTCAGGCATGTGGATGGGTACTGAGGGAGGTCATGACAGAGTGCTAGTGCAAGAGACTTGATATGCGACCAGTTAGACTGAAATATGTCATAGTTTGTTGCTGTATTCTAGAGACAGAGGTGATGAGGCAAGCCTGATGTAAGGATAAATCTGTTGTGAGTCCAGCTATACTTAATTTCTTGTAGTCGTAGCTGCATTCTGAAGTGTGTGGATGGATAGCCGTGCCTGTGGCAGATGTCCTCCAAAGTGGTACATTTATTCACACCTTAAGCTCAGGTGGAGCTTATCTTTAATGTCTCTGTGTCATCTGATCGTCTGTGGGGAAGAAAACCAACTACGCTCGTAGACTCTTCTAGGCTATCCTCAAGACTACAAAGCATCCTACAACACCTTCTAGGCGAGACAGACAGGCTACCCTAGGATCTAGGATACAAGGATTCTCTAAACGTAATAGACAGGTTACTTTTATAGTTTTACTAAATATCTTTCAGGTTCTATAAACTCTACTAACAGGAATCAACTAAATATGAATATCAAGGATAAACTGCATATAACCACTGTGTTACAATGGCTACCATAAGGATTTATACGTGCAATGGAGGGTTACCAACATACATCTACAAGCAAAATGGGCGGGCCATCATTATGACGTGCAGCACAAGATGCCCACTTCCAGATTAATCTGATGCCACACGCTGCCCACCCTCTGATCCATCCAACTAATACAGTTCTTCTAAGTGCAGCACAAGGGCCAGCATTCAAGTTTTTCAAGTGTAATAAGTGTACTAAATATACAGATTTTCCTCTAAATGCAGTGCATGTGGTGACCTACACAGTTCTTTAAGAACATTACAAGGGATAGATTTTACAGTTCTTCATTTTAATGTGTGTCAACCTACCCAATTCCTTCTAAGTGCAATACAAGTATCAGCCCACAAAATAATTTCTAGGTGCAACCCAATTTCCAGCCATCACAGTTCTTCAGTTATAAACCTAGTGCTAGTAATTGCCAAATTCTTCTTAGTGTAATGCATGTGCTAAACCACATGATTGCCTCTAAGTGTAAAACAAGAGCTAACCTTTGCATTAAAAGTGCTGACTAGAAGCACAACCACTCCAAAACAGAATTCCTACTCCTCACTAACAACACCGAACACCCAGACATACAGACCTCGCTCTCATCCATGAACTCTGAGGGCTTCACACCTGAGCTCACCTCCTGCGCCAAGTCCCTCAGGTTCCACATCGACAAACACCTCTCCTTCAAGACACACATAGCTACAAAAATTCACAGAGCTTGTTATCAGCTCTCCCTTCTGCGGAAATTAAAGCCCTTCCTCCCTCTGGACAGCTTTAGATCCACCGTTCAAGCACTGGTCCTATCCCACCTGGATGGGAGCAGTGCACTGCTCAAAGGCCTCCCATTGTTCTCCCTTCTGCCCCTGAAAAGCGTCCAACATGTGGCCACATGCCTCATCAGGGCTCTACGCAGATATGACCACATCACCCAGGCCCTAATCAACCTTCCCTGGCCCCCACTGCACGCACAACCTTCAAATCATGTTGCATCATCTATATGGCAGTCACACTCAATTCACCCAGCTACCTTGCAGAGAAACTCAGCATCTCGTGCGAACAGCGCACCACCAGAAGCCGGGACATGTCAGTCTTGAAATTCACTGCTGCAAAAAGGAAAGGACCAGAAGAAACAAGGCCCTCTGTATCCCACCCCCACTGTATACCTGTTCTGTTGTTACCTCCGAAAAGCACTCTGTTATGCATCTGTACTGTTGTATACCTCTGTAAAGTGCTCCGTTATGTACCTGATTGTTGTATACCACAGTAAAATTCTCCATTGCTTCTCAAAGCTAGGTCTCTGCTCAGTAAATACAATAATAAAAATAATACAAACTGCTAACCTACAACAAATTTCTAAGCGCAATAAGTGTTTTGACCTACAAATATTTGCCAAGTGCAGTACATGTGCTAATCTTCACAGTTATTTAATGTGCAATGTGTCTGTTAACTTACACACAATGATCCAAGTGTTACACATGTGTGAACCTACATGTGCTTGTCTTCTAGTTGCAGTGCCAGGCTACCTGCATATCTAGATGGAGGCCCATGGCCATCACCACAGGTATTGTAAGCGTAAAGATGGGCCAACATCAAGAATCTGCCAGATCCAATACCGGGTGCAGTGGCAAGATATCTTGACAGATCTTTATGCGTAGAAGGGGCAGTCCTAATACATCTTGTAGGTGCAAAAAACAGTCTGACCTCAAAGTACTTCAGGTGCATTGGCCGGTTCTCTATATGATCTTCAGAGTACTGGGGACAGGATATCATCATAAAACTATGCATAAATGGCCATGCTAACGAAAGAGTGCAAAACCATTCCCACCCCCCTGAAAATCCATCTCCAAGTGTGACATAATTATTACCCACAAAAATCCATATACGTACCCCCAACAATCCAAATGCAATACATTTCCTACCCCAAACAACTCATATAAGTACCCCCAACAATCCATCACAGTCCAATACATTTCCTACCCCCAACAATCCATCAAAGTGTGACAACTTCCTACCCCCAACAATCCAGCTAAGTGCAATATATTTCCTACACCCAATATACAGCTAAGTGCAGTACACAGATAACTCCCAATACATATAACTGACTATCTAGTTGGTGCAGCAGGTAATCTGCACAGTTTTATAATATGCAGGAGGTAATGTGGAAGTGGCATCATTTTAATTGAGCACAATAACGGCTTTGATCACAGTGCATACCAACTTTACCTTAGTTGTAGCTGTAGGATGCTTTGTTCCGCATCCATTGGCAAACAGGGGCAAACAGGGAACTGAGCTGACCAGGAGTGAGCTGCCTTCTGCCATGGCTCTTAGCCAGCTGCCGGGGCTGGCTGTTCTGTGGGATCACAGAAGAGGGCCTTTCCGGTTGTGAATTGTAGCCCCAGACCAATGGAGATCCGGGAGGGAGGTGGGGAGGGACCAACAAAGACATGAAACAGACACGAACAAGAATGAGAACAAAGGGATAATATGTCCCTAAAATGTAATTAGGTGTGGAATTGCTCAAGCTCAGCCCAATGGTCTTGCCTGTAGATTATACATGCTCAAACGGAGCAGTGCAGTTGCAGAAATTGTGTTAAAAGACAGATTACATACATGGGCTCCCAACAACTGTTGACACATTTAAGCAGCATCACGTAACTGGATAGCAAGTGAACCAAATGCAAGTGAACCAAATGCATGGGGAGATCCTAGTGCCAGGAGGAGAGTTAAAGCTTATATATAGCTTCTTCTGTTTAACAAAATCTATTAAACAAACTGAGCATATGGACTAAAAAACATTGTGGACAAATATATTAATCTATTTATTCAGTGAACCATTATATGACATGTAATTGCATAACAGTGATAACACCTAGTAATGGGAAAGACAAATAAATATAAAGAAGTCTCATGAATTTGACTGTTCAAAGTAGTAGTGCCTTAAACCAGTGGATAGTGGGAAACACAAAAACTTAACAACACTGTAGTTCAACACATATACAATCAAGCACATTTTGGCCTGAACTTTGATGGACACACTGGCCCTCATTACGACCCTTGCGGAAATCGAAAAACGATGGCGGAAATGCAATACCGCCATCGAATAGCGCTCGGTGCGACTATGACCCGTCACCGCAAAGTACGAAGCCATTAGCGACACCGTAGTGAACGCCAACGCTAACTGCACCAAGCACGCGCGCGCGCGCCATGCCAAACCGCAAACACCACCATGGCGCAAGGGTACGCCAATTCCGACCCTAGCGGACATGTACCTAACGCCATCAGGCATGGCGTAATGTACCATTCCGCCATGGCGAGAAGTACGGCATCGCGAATCAACCGTAAACGGCCCCACTGAGTGCCTGTACACCGCTCCCTGCCCACAAAGTACAACTCCCCGTAGGTGCAATGAAGTCACAATGCAACCATTGAAATGTACAAGTCACCCATGCATGGCAACGAACAAAAGAAACACAAGAGGGGCCAATGGGAGCTGCAGGGCACAGATGGCACGAATACAGAAGCCATCCCAATGGACATGACCACAGTCCCCCACCAAGAAACGCATGCTAACACAGGCACCTGAGACCAGCAATATCCCGAAAATCACATCATTCCACCAGTCCACCTGGCTGACCGGCATCTGTTACACAAAACCCAATCCCCCGCCCCTGAGCATGACAACATTCAAACAGTCATATTGGCAGCCCCCATCCCTGACCTCACTGGGCTTCGTAGGCAAACGCGCCCAGCACAGTACCACGCAACTAAACCCCGAAGTTTGAACCCAATGCAGATCTCCTCACAACACATCGCCCCCCAAATCGGCATATGCCACATCACTTGGAAAGAAAAACGCTACACGGGCCAAATCAGAATTGAAATTTAATGCACATCAAAGTCACCAAGCCCATACAGCCATCAGACCATGAACTCCAAAACACTAATCACCATCGTGGGCTGCATCCGCAAGAAATGACCAGCCACTACCTGTGTGTCGCCCTGTTCCCCCATGGTACACAGAGCCACATGCACGTACGAAAAGGCAACATGGAAGCGCACAGAACCGCAGGGCCGTCCCAATGGGGAGGCACTAGTCCAGCTGAAAGGCCGATATGTTGCTCCGAGCCACCAGTACTGCGTAAGGGCATGTGGGCCATTGGCGATCGTCCCATAAGATCGTAATGCTGCTCCACTGATTAACACGAAGCAGCAGGTGCCGGGAGTAAACCCCATCTGCAGGAGTGGCATACAGATGGCAGTGGCAAAAGGGGAGGAGATACCTGTCAACCAAAAGAACAGAAAAAGAACAGAATGGCCATCAGAACTACATTCAAACAACTCACTTCAATGATCACACGAAATCCACAGCCATATGCATGCTAGCCCACTCAAAAGGATCATCACCACCCCAAAACCACTTGCGACTCATAACCATCTATATCGAGGTGCAAACACCATCACAAACGAGTGTACCTGTGCATGCGTCTGTCAAAACTGATTCCATCAGATGGGAATGTCAACGTGCATGGACACAAGTGTCTGAGTGCGCCTCGAGACAGGGAGGGCTCAACAAGGCCAGATAGACGATGGTCCCACTAAGGCAGCCCTGCATCACATAGCGTAGGGGAGGCGGAAAGATCCCAAGAAGCCCTGTACATGGCAAACTCTGTATCAAATCACCTGCCCATGCATCCATCCATCATTCCCCCATCCCGGGACCAAAACGCCTGATTATTTACTCACATGACATTAGAAACATCCATTGAGTCTGTGCGTTATGCAGCCTGCTAAATCCACAGTGCCCCAGGCCGTAATTCCAGTGTTGTGAAGTAACATGTATCTGGGAACGGCCGGCCTCATCGCCCACGTAGCTACTGCGCATCCCAAACTATTCATATCAATCATTGCTCCCTCGCCATGGGCCCTGTCTCAAGGACACTGAACAATAGAACGTTATATTTGCAGTCAGACCTGTGGGCATCTCCTCGCCGCTAGCTGGAAACCGAAAGCGCCGCCCTTCGAATTCCTCATTTGCAACATCACGTCGAAAAGGCATCTGTGGCCCTTTGAAATCACTAATTATTCAATCGAGTGCGGCTGTGTGTGAAAATGGCAACTGCCTTCACCCACAAATGGGACGCCCCGCCCGTCGTTGCAACTCGGTACAGTGATGCATGAGGGCCCACCGTTACTCGAGTACTACGTTCCACTGACCCTTCACAAGTCTGTTCGCGACTGCACAGATAGTATGGGAAACAATGGGACCACAGCAGAATGAACATATCAACCAATCTTACACGGCCATCGGATACAAATACATGATTGCAATAGCAAGATACCATTCCCCGAATTGCAGCGTTGTGCGCGGGACGTGCTCGGCCAAAGGGGAGAGCAGTTTGCACAGGTGGAATTAATCACCACAGGTGGAGGCCATACAGCCTGAAAACACATAAATTGCACAGCCAGCCTCCTCCCACAACCACACCGAAATGCTAGCGGCAGGACTCGCGATGTTGGCCCTGGGGGACCTGATAGCACTGCAAGTGCTCCGACTCCAAGAAGAAGACGAACACCATCTACAACCAGCCGCACGGAGGAGACGCAGGAGGAGGAGGAGGCCAAGGCAGGGCCAGCAAGGGCCGCCAGCACAGCCACTACCACCACGCAGGCAGCCCGCAATCCCACGCCTCCGAGCACATCCATTCAACCTCACTGATGAGCAGATCCACACCCTCTACCGTTTGGACCGGGACACCATAGCCGCCATTGTGGACATGACACAGGCTGACCTTGTCAGCATGATAGATAGCCCAACCGCCATCCCACCCCTACTGAAGGTGGTGTCTGTACTCCACTTCCTGGCCACAGGCACCTACCAGCACACAGTCGGACAGTTGCATGGCATTTCTCAGTCACTGTTCTCACGGACACTATTGCAAGTGCTCGATGCCCTCCTGCAGCACGCAGACGACTACATCTCCCTACCACGCTCGGAGCAGGAAATTACTAACACGAAAGTGGGACTCCATGCACTTGGCGGCATACCGGGTTGCATTGGTGCCATCGACTGCACCCATGTTGAATTGGTCGTCCCACATGCCATGGAGGCCCAGTACCGCAACCGAAAACAATTTCATTCCCTGAATGTACAAATGGTGTGTGACTCAAACAGGATAATTACACATTGTTGTGCCCGATTCCCTGGATCAACCCATGATTCTATGGTCTTGAGGAACTCTACAATACCACGCTACATGGAGCGACACGCAGGGAACAGATCATGGCTACTCGGTGAGTCTCATTACATGCATGATGATGTGGGGTATGTGAATTGGCAATGACCTGGCAGGAAGGGGGGGGGGTGTGCGTACGTATCAATGGCATTCCACATCATACGTTTCTCGTCCACATACAGGTGATGCTGGATATCCACTGAAGAGATGGCTCCTCACACCAGTCCGGAACCCACGGGACCAGCATGAGGAGGACTACAACCATGCCCACTCACGTACCCGTGTAGTCATAGAACAGGCATTCGGCCTACTGAAGACTCGTTTCCGCTGCCTCAGCAGGTCTGGCGGGGCACTCCTGTACCGCCATGAGAAGGTTGCAAAGATGGTGATGGCATGTGTCATGCTCCACAACATGTGCGTACGTAGAAATGTGCCCATGCCCCCTGACGCAGAACTGCAAGCACCTGATGATGGTCATGATGAGGGTGGGGATGTGGCAGCACCTCATGGAGTCTGCGAGGCACCGGAGGCCCGTGACATCGTCAGCATCTCATTGATGTATGCTTCTAGCACTCACGCCTGGTGGCTGATACATGGACACGGGACTCGTGGCACTGCGTGTGTCTGGGACATGCACAATATGGACTGTACGCCTATGATGGCCTAGTACACAAAGATCAATGTCCACACATCTCATTGGTTGATCGTGCACTTTTTATGGCATATGTGATATCATGTTGAACACCCTATCGACCCGCCACCCAAGTGAGCCCAACACACCCCCTCCACCCTCCTACCTCCCCCCCGAACACCAGTGTCCAAAGATGCTCATTGTCAGTGGCCTGTCGCTATTGCAAGCCCCCTCTGCGGGTATCAGGGGCACCCCTGCCTGTGGAGCGCAGGTTCCTCCCTGATCTACGTTGGGGGCTGCCCTGGACGGAACTTGCAACGGATGATGTGTCTGCCTGCTCACGTCCATGCATGTCCCTAAGGGTTTGCGAGAGCTCAGTGAGCACACGGCGCACTGCGGCAAGTTCGGCACATACGTCCTTGGACGTCGCATGCAGTTCCCCCCTCAGGCTCTCGGTGCTTCTCTCCATTTGGACTCTCAGGCTCTCGGTGCTACTCTCCATTTGGACTCTCAGGCTCTCGGTGCTACTCTCAATTTGTGCCCTTAGCGTCTCTGTACCTCTCTCCATTTCTGCCCTAAGTGTCTCTGTTGATGTTTCTATGTCTGCCTTGGTGCCCCCACATTCATCGGCATGGTCCTTGAGGAGTGTGGCCATTTGCTGCTGTTGGACGATTAACTTGTCGAGGGACTGTTGCCTCTGCTGGGCCATGGCCATTTGAGGGGGTGTCACAGAGGGGCTGTTGTCCTCATGTTGCCTTGCCACAGGGCTTGTGGGGGATGGCCAGTCGTCGTCTTGTGGCTGCACCTGCGTGGTATCCTCATGTTGTACGGGATGGGACAGACAGGGGGATTGGGACAGGTCATGGATGGATCTGACCTCGACATCCCCGTTTTCTGTGTCCAAGCATGCTGCCATCAATGGGGTGTCACCTATGGTGCTGCTGCCACCAGAGGCAGTGCCTTCTGTGGCATCCATTGGGGGGACCTGTGGTGGTGGTGTTGTGGCCACGCTGGCTGCTGGGGTGCCTGTTGATGTTCCCTCCTCTGTGCTGCCACCTGATTTGTGCTGCTGCCGTGTCTTGATGCGTGCAGCTGAGGTGGAGGGTCTCTGGCCGTTGGTCTTGGCCCTCTTTGCAGGTGTGCTGGTAGGGGTGTCCTGTAGCTCGTCGTTTGGATCGGACCCTGTGGTGGAGTAAAGGAGGGCGAGGGTTATTGATGGGTCGGTGGGAATTGGAATGGCATTGTATCACATGCTTTGGGGTGGTACCTGAGGGTGATTTGGGTCGGGGCCTTGGAGGTGCTTTCATTTGTGTGTGGAGTGAGGGTGCAGTTGTTTGGCAGCCTGCAGTTTGGGTGTGCCTGCTGCACGTGTAGTGCGTGTATTAGGGGTTTTTAATTATTTATGTATTTATTGTGGGTTTTAACGTGCGCTATCAGGCCGATGTGTGTGGACGTTCTCCTGGACATGTGTTTCTGTTGCACTATGTGGACGCATGGTACTTCACATGGATGGACTGTGTGGATTTGGCATTGTTTTATCTGGGCCACCTACCTGAATCTTCGGATGTCTGCACTCCTTTCTCCATCCCTCCGACTCCCTCTATGCTCTCCATTCCGATGGTGGAGGCACAGATTTCTTCCCAGGGGGTCAACTTGATGGGTGATTCAGGACCTCCCCCGGTGGCTGTGGCAATGTTGCGGTTGGCAGACAGTATGCTGCGGACGCGTATCCGCAGGTCGTCCCATCGCTTGCGGCATTGCTGTGGGGTGCGGGGTGCGGTCCCCACCGCACTTACCCGCTGTGCCACAAGAGCCCATATGGTCTTCTTGTTTGCAAGTGCCGTTCTGGTCATTTGCGTGGAGAAGACGACGGCAGCATTCTCCTGGAGGGTCTCTGTTAGCACGGTGAGTTCCTCACGGGAGAAGTGGACCTGCTGCTTGCGGTCGCACGCTTTCTTCGCTACTTTTCCCATTTTTCTTGGTTTCGCTAGGGTGGGTGACGGGTTGGGGTGTGTTTCAGGGTAGTGATTTTAGTGGTTGTGTGGTTTTAGTGTTTTTATAGGTGTACGGCGGGATGTTTCCCGTTCCGGGCCCATGTTTTAACTTCCGTTTCCGTATATTTCCGGTCACCGTACTTTCCGGTAGGCGCACACTGCGGTGACCGCTAAGAGGGGTGGCGGTATTGCACCTAGGGCACCGTACGGCGGCGGTGTGGGCCGTTTTGGGGTCATTTCCGCCATCGCGGACTTTGCACTTCCGCCGTGGCGTGGTGCTCGTGCCCGATAGGTCGGAATGGGCCGCACTTTGCTCCTTCGAGCAATGGCGGAAACGCTATTTACGCTGTGGCGCTCCGGTCAGTCACTTTCCGCCAGGGTCGTAATGAGGGCCACTGTATGGCATGTTAGTGTGGAGATTGTACAGACTAATCAAGGAGTGATTACAAAAATGGATCACTACTTGTCTAGGCTGGCTAAAGAATACATCAGATTTGTAGGTCTATGTTAAAAAACAAGCAGGTTTCTATATTTTAGAGGGTGATTTTGTTTTGTAACCAACGTTATTATCCTGTCTGCTGGGTGTGACGTGTGGGCAGCTGTCTATGACAGGACCATTGAGTTCTTCAGGAACTTGTTCAATCTCTTTAGAGATCCCTGCATAGAAACATAAGCTATAATGCGCATGTTTCCAAAATTGGGTGTGATTCAATATGCTTCCTAGGGAGGTCGGGCGTATTAATGGACCTCATCAATGTCTGGATTAGAGTGACAATATTGTCTATAATAGAAGTGCCTATGCATTGGGTGAGAAGTGAGATACATATATGAGAAGATATGTATATTAATTATTCGAGGATTGTTGACACATTTAGAATCCTAGCAGGCGTTCTTACCCTTAATAGGTCTGCAGTGCAGTGTGAATTAGTGCATGACTTCAGGACGTTCAGCATCATAGACAATGGTGGACGCCATATGGGAGAGATGTGTAGTATATATTACTATCTTGAAATTGTAAAGATACCTGCACACAGCATATTTTAGGAGACATCTGCACAAGTGTGTATTTAAGGTGCAGTTCCTTACGTGTAATTATTAGGAAGCAGGGCCAGTTAGATCCTCTTACCTACTGGTGTGCTGGTGCCGCAAGGCATTCAAGATATGTAGAGGGGTTCGATGGATGCGCATCCAGTGCTGTTGCAGGCCACGGGGGCCTGTGGAAAAGGGGTTTTCTTCTCCCCCGAGCGGGGGGCATCAGTTTGTACCTCCGCTCTGGCAGTATCTAGTGTGTATCTAGTATCTGGCAGTATCTAGCAACAGAGAAGAAAGGCAGAGGAAGCACACAAGGTTGCCTTAATAGGTGCTGGAATGTGAGCTATGTGTGTTGAGTGGGCCGGAAGGCCCAGACTGTGTCGGGTCTTCTTACCTTAGAAGAGTCTGCATGCTTCTGGAGTTAGGGCTGGGGAGCCGGGCACGATTTACATCTCATTACGTCTGGGTGCGGCAGGAGCCGAGCTGTAACCTGTGTAGCCGGGTGGTGGGCCTGGTGTGTTCTGACCACACTGATTGGTGGATCTTGCGTACCATGTGTCGACGTAATGACGCTGGTAGTGTGCTGACTGCCTCTGAGGTGTGTTGTTGTAATGGGTTGATAGGTTACCTATGCCAGAGTTGATCGGCAGAAGAAAGGCTGCGACATGCATAACTCAGACAGTGTGATATTACCCTGAGTCTATCAGCAGCATGAAGGCAATGCCTCCAGAATATCCTATGGCCCATGCCTATTTACAGGGTTGTATCTAGCTGTCTGTTGTATTTAGTGCTGTGTGGGCCTGCAGCGGTATGAAAGCTGGCCTGAAAAGACATAATGTTAGCTGTGCGGACCAGGTTCTATGTGTGGACTAGTGTGCTTGACAGCGACAGCATGTTGTTCAAAACACATGGTATGGGCATAAGTTAGGAGGTGTGTATTTAGTAGCTGTGGCCTGTAAGGTGAGTTACCTTGGCCAGCGCTTGCTTGTAGTGGAGCGGAATGGCAGGATAAGGGTGCAGGGAAGGTAACAGAAAAGGTCTGGCTTGTGGGGAAAATAGTGTTAGAAAGCAATAAAAAGCACACCCTGCACTTTTACACGAGTTGTAGCCCCAGACCAATGGGGGGCCGGGAGGGAGAGAGGTGGGGAAGAGACCAACAGAGACACAAAACAAACAAGAATGAGCAAAACAGGATAATATTTCCCTGAAATGTAATTAGGTGCAACATTTCTCAAGCGCTGCCCAAGGGTCACATCTGCAGTTGATCCTTGCTCAAATGGAGCAGTGAATCTCCAGAAAGCACACCCTTACTTCTGGCCACGAGTTGTAGCCCCAGACCAATGAGGAGCTGGGAGGGAGGGAGGCGGGGAGGGACCAACAGAGACACAAAACAAACACAAACAATGATGAGCAAAAACATGTCCCTAAAATGTAAATAGGCATGAAATTACTCAAGCGCTGGCCAAGGGTCTCACCTGCATATGATCCATGCTCAAATGGAGCGATGAAGCTCCAGAAATATTGTATAAAACACACCCTGCACTTGTGACCAAGATCCACTTGCACCTGCTCACCAAATGCAAAGGAAAAGAGGCAGGAGGGCTGCTTAATGTGGGATGTTCTAACCCACTAGTCTATGCCCTGCAGCATCACTGTGCGCTGTTTTCATCAAAAACAACAGGATGGCCGCAAAAAGATCTATGCGCTAAAAATCGCTGTGAAGTGCACAGGAAAACCTGAAAAATAGGCCGCCAATCCATTTTGCCTATGTCAGTGGTAACACAGGAGCCCATTGCCAAAACCTATTATTGGGCTACCCACTGAGTAAAATTAAACTACTTGAAAAAGCAGTACCGCATTGCAAGGGAAACCCAGAACTACTTTAAAAATCTGTTTTTCCTTGGCTGTTAAATTTGCAAAATAATGATTCTCAAACAGCAGAAAAGATCCAATATCCTTGTTGGGTGTTAAACATCACTTTATTTGAAGAATCTACCTAAGCACAATGTCAGGAGAAACACCTTTAATCATAAAAAATCCACATTCAAAAGGTGCTTGCATGGGAAAAATATGTCAGAAAAAAATGTCAGAAATGGGCGCAGTACTGCCGCTGGCATTTACTTATACTGTCATTTAAACTTGCACATTAAAATCAAAGTATGGAAAAGAAGAGACTTCCCATCAAAAGCAATATACGTGATACAATTCAATCTCTATGTTTTAAAAAGGCTATATTTGTTAAAAATGTTAATTGTATTTTAGAAAAAGACTATTTTAAACAATGTTTTAAAAGTGAGTTAAAGCCAGCCACACTGGGCTTCAAAGACATTCCTCAGCTTCTCCCAAACAAAGGAATCTTCCCCTCTGCTCTCTGCTGAGGAATTGGCAGGGAGTTGTGAAAGGAAGTGGGAGGAGGATTTTGGCCTGTTGTTTTGACAGGAGACAAAAGACTCCCTTGACTGAAAGGAAATGCAAATTTTGGCGTCAAAAGAAATCAGCTGCTGGCAGGAAGAGGCTCAGGTTGCTCTTGGCTCAGCCAAACCTTGGAGGCGGGGATAGACTGAAATGTGTATCTGGAACTGGAGAAAATATAGTTTTGAGAAAAAGACTCATAGAAAACTGTGCCAAACTTGTAAAAATCTGGAATGTATAGGTTGTTAAAATGAAAATGTTGCTCACAAGTAGAAACTACTCTGGAATGTGTGTGATGTTCAGAGACTGAACCACGAAACTTGTTAATATTGTAGAAATTGTGGTAATGCTGGGAATATGAAAATTTACAGGGCTATGCCCAGATGTTATGCGCATGTATGTGGAAAAATTTGTACAGATCTGACACTGGGTAAACAACCAAAACGCGAAAAACTGTCATTTGTGAACCGGAACTCTTAAGCAGATGGGACTTGGACAGATATGTGCCTTATTTAATTTGGGATGCAAATATGTATTATTAGTAAGTTGGTGATATTGTAAATATGCTTTATATGAAAAATATATTGTCTGTGTAGAAACAAAGGGGAGGTTTTTCCCTGGACCATAAACACAGCGTCATCGTGACACACTGGTTTCCTTCTCAAATCAGGAGAGAGGGAATACTTTGACCAATCAGCTTCCTAGAGGGTGGTCTTAGTATAATCAGCCTAGCCACCCCTTGGGAAATAGATAAATAGGGACTGTTGAGGACCTAGAGACACACACACTCACCCGTCAACTGATTTACTGGCAAAGCGCTCTGCAGGAGAACCCAGATCCAGACTCCAGAACTCTGAAAGCAGAAGGCCCATTCCAAAGCTGAATTCTTCTCAGCTGGCCTTTAAATCCTGCAACCTAATTTTAATCCCAAACTTCCAAGGGGCACAACAAATTCAACAGTCAGGCTGTGCTGTTTTTTTCTGCTTCTTGCCAAGAACTCTTGCTAGAACCCAGAGATCCAAACCAGTAGATCAGAGCTGTAACCCAGAACCAACCTGTCAGATCCAGTCCAAGAGGCCGTGCAGAGACCAGAGTGCCTTGCTGAGTGCAGAACCAAGCGCCCGAATCCTGTCCGGTGGTTAGCAGATTCCAGTCCAAAACCCTTTGACCAGATCCTGACGGACCTATTCCAAAACCATAGTTGTGAGTATTTAGCATAGAATTGTCCATAGCCAATCTCTTATCATTAAGCAATACTATCCAACCCATTCTACCATAGCCAAACTGTATTGTAGAACCTCTTTTGTTTGTCCTGAACCTTTCTCTCATCCATAAAGTCCTGTGATAATTGTAGTGATAATCATCTTTGCGCTAATATATATTTGCTGAAGAAAGGCAAGTGTTGCAGGGGGCAAAGATCAGACAGAGGCGCCTCTGGACTGGTGGCTGTACTGTTGATATCACGCATCTTCATAGCCCCTTAGTGTAAAGCCAATCCTTGTTTGTAATCTTCAAAAGCGCATCTTTCATTTGAAATCTTGACTCTTTTTGAGAAAAATCAACCTTTACTAAAACCTTCATACCTTCTGAACCGTACATGCTAGGAAAATAATTTGAGTGCCGAATTGAAGCTAACATCCTCAGCTTTCAAACAAATCCAGAAACATATTTCAACTCCTTAAACTTTTGCCCACGTGCAGAAAAGTTTGCCGCAATTCTGCTTTTGGCTCAATTTCATCCCATGTAAAACAGCTATTTCTTGCATTCAACCTCTAAATTAAGTTTCATATCTGCCAGTCATTCAAACATCATTGCTAGTGTTTCCCTGAAGCTATCCAAAGCAGCTCCTACTAGTTTTGAATACAATTTAGAGAATTAAGTCATTTTTCAGTGTTTTTTCCATTCATTCCAAGCCATATTCAAAAGCATTTGACCTGTTTTAAAATCATTCTTGTTTCTCGGTAAGCTTACTGGGGGGAACTGGGATTGAAATTGAATTTGTAGAGTGTTTATTCCTGAAACCTGTTTTCTCTCATTCCATCTCTATATTGCATATTAGGGGGGATTGAGTAGTATCAGGGGGAAAGAGTGATTACATTGCATTTGATTGAACACACAAAAGTATTATTTCTGTGCTGCATTAATTTCCTATCATTGCATTTCATTGAACCCACACAAAGTTTATTCTATGCTACATTATTCTTCTCATCCATACTCCTACTGATTAAAGAGATTGTTGATTGTAATATCACCCAACGCTGATCATTGTATAAATATGAATAGTGTGATATCTAGATATTGTTCAAATTCATAAAAGTGTGATATATATATTGTTCAATTCATAAAATAAATCTTTTAACTTTGCAAAACAACCTACTTCTTGGTTCAGTGAGACCGGGGGGGGGGATTCAAAGAGAGGGGTGTGATATAAGGGTACATCATTCAGAAATAAAAAAACTTTAGACATAAAAATATATAATTAAGGATTCCAGCTGGGCATCACACACATGCTAGGCATTGACTTAGGTGGAGTGCTAGGTTGAAACCACTTACATTAAGTGGGGAAAAAGAGCAGCGATCCAAGAGGGCAAACAGATTAGGAGTCATTGGCATGTGGGTGAGGCTAAGGTTATGTGACCAAGACCCACTTGCACTTGCTCACCATCTGCCCTCACAGTTAACTAAAATGCCATCACAATGCAAAGCTGGATTTACCACAAACTGACCTTGAACCCTGGATGAGGGTAGCAAATACATAAAAGTATAAATCACAATACAATTCTCATGGTTTGGAATGTCGCTCCAATTAAGGAGCTTATTTCAGTTATATTTGTATCAAAACTCTGCATTTTTGCTGCAGGATAATAATTCCTTTGGAAATCTTAATGCTAATGTGGTAATTTTTCCTCCAAGTGATACCAACACACTAATTCTCAGCATTCTGATTTTGCAGTGCTGTTGAGCTTGCCTTGCTGTATGAGCCTTCAGTAATACCTTCTGAATGTGTCTTAGGGTCAGCAACTTCTCCGCATATTCATCTCCTCCAAGTGTGCACCATATATTTCGTAGCTGTCCTACACAAGGACGACTTTAGCCGTGAGTTGAACACAGTAACGTGTAGCCACTTAATTGCCACAAATATGACTCCAATTCCCCTTAAAAGAGGGAGGATAAAATTCACATACTTGCCAACATTCTATGAACAAAAAGATGTAGGATTTCTCAAGTTTTAAATTAATACTTTGCGTAACAATTACATCATAGGAAAATTCAAAACATACATTGTTGGCACCACTGGGCATTCTAAAATACACCACCCATCAACCAGCACAACATGGAACAATGCTCACATGTTTAAAATGTATAATTGTGAATGGTAAGTTAACACCAAATTCAATTACCTAACTTCAGAGAAGGTAATCACACAGAGCTGGTAGGCAACGTTTGCCACTGCTGTGTAGCAGCAGCCCGGGAAGTGAGTATTTATTCCTGCAGTGCAAGATAAATAACTGAACAACATGAAGACTGATACCCTCCTCAGTCTGATATGCAAATGCTATGTGATGGTGGTGCTCTGCCACTTGCCCTCGGTGGTGGTTCACCTAAGACTTATCCCGGCAAGAGTGCAGGCCAGAGTCATTTAGCTGTTAGGTCACTGAATTGGTCTGAGCCCATCACTCAACGTAATCTCTTACCCACCCACTGCACAGCCAGACTAGTATGATGCATGCTTTGTCCTGGGCCGGTCTCAAGCAGCCTGCCTTAGAGTCACATTAATTACCTGCACCTGTAAAAAGAAGTGGTCGGACTGCTTAAAAAGCAGGAGCCTACTGCCTAAATCAGTAGGGGTGGCAAGTATAAATTCAGTAGAATTGGTGGTAAATCCTGGTTTGCATTGTTATTGCATTTCAGTCGGCTGTCGAGGGCTCATTCTGATGCCCACACGGTCATGGCAGGAATGGTTCACCAGAACTGCAGTTCTTATTCATCTTCATAGACATATTGAGGACTCGCTGCATGCGTTCAGAGAACGTTCTGGGAAAGTGCGGCCTGCTATTGTTGCTGTGCATTTTACTATGTCATGCAGTAAATCTGTCACAGATGGAAATATCAGATATTTGAAATGGCACCATCCACACTCAACATGGATGCCGTCTTTTCCATATAATGAACGAGGTTCCTGTTGGTGCACGAAATTCATATATAGTGCGTGAATTTGAAAGAACTGTCCAAAATCACATCACAGTGCGCGCTACGCACGGCAATTGTGGTGGATGGCTTCCATACAGAGATAGCATGCACCAGAGATCAAAAACTGTAGGCAGGATGGACATATGGGTTTGTTTGTGTTACCTGCGTGTCCACAATGACAACAGTGAGCTTGTAAATATGACCTATTGTTTGGCTAACTCTGATAACTCGCAGGAAGGGTTTTCACAGAGTTTGTTTCCATTTGGTGATATTTGTTAGGCAAACCAGCTCTAAAATCATGAAGGGTTTGCAATTGGTTATTCGAGGCGGGGGATACTGTGTCTGTGACACGAATGTCCACTTTGGGCCTCATTATGACCCAGGCAGTAACCATGGCGCTAGTAGCGTCATGGTTCCCGCAGGTATTTTACCGATTGCGCCTTGGTGAATGGCGGAATTACCGCCCCATTCCAAGGTTGGCAGGGCGGTAATTCCCCATTCACCATTGGCCCTTCCCCATTCCCATTTTTGCCCCGATAGGGCTCAATGGAAATGGGGAAGGTGGTGGTTACGGTACCGCAAATTGCGGTACCGTAAATACCTCTAAGGTCCCTTTGCGGGTCCAATCCTTAACGGCTGGTAAAATCAGCCGTTAAGGTCGGGACCCGCAAAGGGACCTCGTAATTAGGCGGTAGGGATTAACGGCGCCACCACCTTTTACGGCGCCGTTAACCCCTTACCGCCTGGGTCGTAATGAGGCCCTTTGTCTTTTAAAATAAAAACTACATAAGCCAGTCTGCATTTTGTAAAGGACCATGCCGTTAGTATTCTAATACATGTTCTGTTTTGCAAGCTTTCAAAACAGCGTTCCATCTTCAAGAAGTTCGAGCAAAATGCAGCCGGCTGCTTCCCTTCTGACGTGAATTAAGACATCAATGTGTGACTTCAATAAGCACTGAAACCTTCGAGAGCTGCTTTTTTTTCTAAGAGCGTTTGTGAGTTGGTGTTAAAAGCAATCGTCTCTGTAACAAGATGAGCAAAGTGCAAATTGTCCTATTGTGCACAGACTTGCATTGAGATTTGCAAGCTGCTCTGCTCTACCTGCCTTCATCAGAAAAAGAGAGGAGGTTGTGCTTGTGTGTTGTAAAGCATGTAGAATAGTTCTTTCATGAAAACGGGAACGGGAGGATTCCAAAGAGTAATTTTTTATTTATTTCCTGGTTAAGTTGACTGAACAATGACTGGGAGAAACGGGGAAGAAATCATTTCAGCTTGGTCAATGAGCCATAGAGCCATACACCCGCCCCATCTTTACAGCATGTACTTACTCTTTTTAAAACATATTCTTTGTACTCACCTGCCGTAATTGTGTTACCACATTCATGCTCCAATGCGACATAACACATGTGATATCTGTTATGTGGGGTCTTTCACCCAAAAAACGGCACGGGGCATCAATAATTACAAGAGGCCAAAACCTGGATGACTGATCCATTAATTTCTCTTTTATTTCTCCCTGACTTCCCCCTTACCGCCCTGTTTTGTCACTTCCTCCTCGTTGTCATTATGCTATTCATCTTTTTGGAAAGAAGGCACTACATCCACCCTTCCTTAATTAATTATATGAGTCTTTAACAATCCACCTCTTGGGTTTTTTCATTATGCAGAACGATCTTTCTACAACTTCTGCAAGAAGATACCATACCTCGTCACAGCTCTCATCAGTATCAATATCACCATCAACATCTGAGATGCTTGAGTTAATGTTATCCACACAGGAATCTTCACTCACACTTTCACCCTGTAAAAGAGCCTTCCTGAAGAATGAGCTGTGTCTTGTAATCTTCTGACCTTCTCTCTCAGCTGAAACCATGTGTAGCCCCTGTTTTCCAGCACTGGATCATGCAAGGTTATACGCTTCCCTTTCCCAGAGCAGCGACAGTCCACATGGGAACCACCCCTGTCACCTCCACACACATGCCAGATATGGAAGGGCACTGCACATGTAACATAACATTGTTGTTAACAGGAGTCAGGCTACAACCTGAGGACTTACCTTACTAATGGACCCAGACAGCAAAGTGATTTTATAGGGACCCGAACAGAGACCCTGCTTTATTAAAAAAAAAAAAAAAACATGTATTATCTTTAAAACATTTGCTACCCCCTTCCTAACATCCCTCTAATGGGGGTACCAACTAAATGGGGATCTGCTACATCAGCCCACCCTTTCTTGGGTGTCTCAGGGACCCATAGGGTGAGTCCAACTCAACAGACTCTTCCCCTAACTCTAGGTACCACCCACAATGGAATGTGAGGCTTGAGGGTGGCCTAAGTGGGTGGTCCCACCTATCTAGGCATCCTCAATCAGGCCGCCATTTCCTCCTGCTATCTCATGCAAGGGTACCTCCTCTCTATCCCCGAATATTACCCTAATATTCTACACCTATTTAACAACTTACTTAGAAATACCACTAAATAATTCCCCACTCTATTGTGTTCTACTTAACATATATACAACTCTTTATAAATACATGACATGCTACATAACATGTATACTACACTTAACTATGCATACATAAATATACATAACAATGACATACCATATATAAAGGTAATCTGCTGTATTATTTGACAATGGGGTGACTGCTGCAATCAGTCACCCACTTCACAATTCCTGTGCTGCTGTCCCTTTTGGTGGCTTCATGGGTTGACTGAGGACTTGGCTCCTGTTGTATCTGGGCCTAGTCTCCTACTGTTAATTCTTCTAGGTAACCCCATCCACCACATGGGGCCAACCACACTCACTGTGCAGCCTGCACTTTTAAAATGTCTTTGAGTGGCCCCCTTACCACATGGGGACTCACCCGAGTTACTGCCGCACCCATGGTCTTCCTTGATCTTCACAGTTGGTCCCATAGGATGGGGGCCCCACCCACAATCACTGCCACACCCTGCATTCAATTTAGAAGGTTCAGGATGGTCCCATTGTCATGGGGCCCGACTGAGTAACGGCCACATCCTGGGTGACAAATTAACTCAGGCGGCACACTGTTGACAGCGGCAATGCTGCCATTGTTTACCGCTGGACCCGTGGCCTTCCACTCGCTTTTGGGAATTGTTGTTTGAATGGCCACACTGCTGTTCACAATTGTTCATTGCATATTGTCAAGATTTTTATAGTTGAGGTGGGTATTTTCGTAGACACACAACAGCCTCTTCCATATAGAGATGATAGTTAATAAGGTAATAAGCCCCGAGACTGCAGGCCATTACTGCATAAGGTATAATGCCCTCGGGGCCCATAGTTACAGGCCCGAGCATAGCGAGGGCCTTAATCAAGGCCCCGGGGGCATTACCTTGTGCAGTAATGGCCCACAGTCGAGGGGTTTATTGCCATTATTACCCCAGCCGTTAGACCGGGGTACTAATGGTGGGGGGGTTTCGCCTGTGAGATGCGTTGCGTTTTGCAGCTGGAAAAAAAGGTTAAATAAATGGCGGACAGGAACATAGTCTATTTTCTTTTTCCGTGGTGGCAATAGTAAATAAAGAAAATGGCCACCATGGAAGGGGAGAAGGGACTACATGTAGTCCCTGCTCCCTTTTCATGGCAGCCATTGAATAAATTGATAAAAAAAGTAAACAAAAAAAATGGCCACCATGGAACAGGGAGAAGGGACTACACGTAGTTCCATGGTGGCCTAAAAAAAAATCAAGCACTGCGAGAGTCGTGCAATACCATAAGCAGGCTTACCGTTAGTTAAGGCTTGCAAAACTAACCAATCGGTTCGTTTGTAAGCATAAAAGAAACCTGCGCCGGGTACTAATGGGCTTTATGTTAGGGTATCCAGTATGTCCTTTATTGTATTACAATAAGTTGTTTCTAGGCATTCTGAAGACTCTCTGGACCTGGGTCTAAACACACAGGGCCTCATTACGACCCAGGCGGATGACCATGGCGCTAATAGCACCATGGTCCATGCCGTTGTCCGCCATGGCGGAATGGGGAATTACCACCCCATTCCGAGGTTGGTGGGGCGGTAATTCCCCATGCCGCAATGGCCCTTCCCCATTCCCATTTTTGCCCCTTAGGGCTCAATGGGAATGGGGAAGGCGCTAATAACGGTACTGCCAATTGCGGTATCATTATTAGCACCAAAGTCCCTTTGCGGGTCCCTACTTTAACGGCTGGAAAAACCAGCCGTTAAGGTCGGGTCCCGCAAAGGGACTTTGTAATCAGGCATTAAGGGTTTAATGGCGCCAACACCTTTTACGGCGCTGTTAAACCCTTAACGCCAGGGTCGTAATGAGGCCCACTGTGCTAATAACAATGATTGAGGAATTTCCTGCTAATGATATCTAGCTTTTGGTTCCTGCCTGCTCTATCAGATATTGATCAGATAATATTTGATCATTTATATGTAATCCTCATGGGATGTCTGTGTATTTAGAACAAAGCATGTTTACAGCCATCCTTACCCTAAGACCTGACTAAAATCCTGAGACACCTCTGCCCAGTTCTTGATGCAAACAGAGTAGCTGATTTTACATCTATTTCATCCTCACATGCAAATCCTGAGGCAGCCCAAATCAGTATATATGGTTCAACGTTACATGTATGTTCAGTTTATGGTGAGTGCTGTGAAAAATGAAAAGAACACCACGCCCAGTGTGCAGTATGTACTATGTGTAACACGCGTAAAACCCCATATCATAGACATATTTGACAAATGTAAAGATCTGTGGCAATTCTTATGTTCCCAAAAAGCACGTTCATTTAATGATAGGATAGGTTATTTATAACGCGCTTATTACCCAGAGGTTTCTAAGTACAGACCTGCGGATCGAACCTGTGTTGCTCCGTGTTGTCTTGCTTCCAAGGTGAGCACATTGCCCCTGAGCTATCTTCCCAGGACAATTATGCATGCAAACAAGTACCATCCCTGGTGTTATTTGTAACCTTTCTCATTAGGGTATTTTGAAAGACTGCAATGGGGGTGTCCTATTGAAATTATAGACTTCCATCACAAAATGATTTGTATGATTAGTCTAGTTGTTGATAATATGTTTTGTTTCCTAAGAGACGTATAACGTTCTTATTATGACTATAGTATATATTGGAAGCGATAATTAGCAATACATGTTGCAACATTTAAACAGAACCACTTTACAATGTTAGTACAATTAACTATTTTACATATTTTTTCATATCTGGTTTTGCAATCATCCCCACCTCCGAAGAAATCTCTTTCTTTCTCTGGTTACGCAGCTGTCAACAACAGCTGGTGTGGGTGTAGAAAATGCACACGCAAATAAAACGAGAAAGAAATAGTGTGAGACAGAGAGAGTGTGAAAGATAGAGAGTAAGAGAGAGGGATGAAGGGAGAGAGGGAGAAGGAAAGGGAGAGAGACAGAGGGAGATGGGAGAATGGGAGAGGGAGCAAGAAATAGAGAGATCGAGAGAGATAAAGAGAAAGAGCGGGAGAGAGAGAAGGGGGAACGAGAGAGAAAGATGGAGAGGGTAGGAGAGGGAGAAAGAAAGAGAGAGAGATGTACACAGGGAGAAGCTAGTTAAACCCTATTTCATTACCAAAGATAATGGCATTGAATGTGTGTTCAGATGTATAGCTTTATCATCATAGGTATCCAGTGCTCTCTGTGGGTTTTCAGACATTTGAAACCTGCATTTTTCATTCTTGTACTGATAATGCAGACTAAATGGGTACCGCATATATTGGCGTGGGCAGGTTTAAATTAATAGTTGAATGGAATGTTTTGTATGCATAGATTGTCTGTCTCCATTCTCCACACGTGTGTAGTGGATGATGTCACACTGAGTTTCAACTAATTCTTGTGTGTTTTATGGCAGGACTAAGTATGTCTGTGGTGAAATTATTAGGTGACACTAATTTATTTTCTAAGACTATTTGTACTGTAAAGTGAAATGCTCATACCTACCAATGTTTTGCTGCATAGTGTAACACTGAAAAAGATGCCTGCGTTTTACTTCATTTGAGCTTTGCTCACATCATTTTACCTTTCAACAAATGTATCTTCTTAACATGTCTGTCGCGGACTGGCGAGTTGCACTCGGGGCTAAAAACACTATCAGTAGCTTCAAGAACATTGTGCTCGTTTTTCTTCACCCTAAATGTTCATCAGTTTAAAGTGGCAAATGGTTGTCCTATTGCCAATCCGCCAATATTGGTCATGCTTCTGAAGCGTATTCAGTGATGTTACCGAAAACAAAATACTGAATCAAATTTTACTGGAAAAATGCTGAAAAAATAAATAGATATGGTGTTTGGGTAGGGGGTTAAAAGGGGTGGGGTGTTCAGGGTGGTGATACAAATGTATGGAAACAGGGTGTTTGGGGGGACACCCCTAAATAAAATAAAAATATATTTTTTTTTTCAATAACATTGGATTCTGTAACATTTAATTTGGTAACAACACATGAAACCCTTCCGAAATCCATATTGTATTTTTTCCCATTTCATATTTACAATTTTAATTAATCAGCAAACATTTATTCTCTATATTCATTCTTAGCAGGTTTACTAGATGCAGGATTAGCATGGTTTTTCTCAGGTATGCTTGTTCCCCAACAACCTATTTTGTTTTGGGAGCATGGCCTTTTGGGTTAGAGTGTTTGTTTTGATGGTTTGTTTGTTTATTTATAATGCGCCCCAGACCCCGGGGTATCAGTGTGCAGGAGATACATGAAAACTTTAAGCTTAGGTTACACAATAACATACAGTGGTGCAAATGATACACATGGTGTTGGGAACATAAACACTCGGGAGAGACACTGTAGAGCAAGAAAATAATTTACAGATCATATGTTTACAAAGACATAATTTCCAGCAAAGACATTCTTCAAGATAGAGACTCAGAACTATATACAGGGGAGGGTGCACTGGGAGGTGGAACTATTAGCGCTCATTATCTTTAAGCCATTTGATGAAGTTCAGTCTAAAGTTCAAGTAAGTTTGGTTGGCTCTCAGGGTAGGAGGTAGGGAGTTCCAAATCTGAGATGCTTTCACTGGGAAACTACTTCCCCTGACTTTGGATAGTTTAAATCTTGGTACAGTCAGACAGCTTCTAGTAGGCCTGCTGGAAGATTTTTCTATTATATCTCTCAACTAGATAGCGGGAAGCAGCATTGTTCAGGCATTTGTAGGTAAGTGAGGCAGTTTTTATCAGATTGTGTCACTAGTGGACAGCCAGTTGTTCTGTTTCCTTGCTTCTAATATATGCTCTTTTCTTCCTATACCCAGGGCAGCTCTAAGGGCATTATTCTGGAGCATTTCTATTCTCGTGACAATATGCTTGTTGGCGCCAATGTAAAGGGAGTTGCAATAGTCCAATCTGGATAAGGTTAGAGCTCTGACCAGGATAATGCAACTATTCTTAAGAATGGTTTGCCGGCTCTAATTAGTTTGCATTCGTATGCAGAGGCCAACGCCATAGAATTCACTTGCTTCCCAAAAGTGAGGGTGAAATCGAGGTAAAAACCTAGGGTTTTTGCCTCTTTCATTGATAAGGTTACCTTTGATGATGAAAGAGGAGTATTTAGGGACAATCTTATTGAGGTTGGGTGTGGTGCCTAAGATAATAAGCTCAGTTTTGTCATCATTCAGGCATAGACCATGGGATGCCTCCATGCCTGGATGATGAGGTAGACTCTTTTTAACAAGGCCAAATCCTTGTCATAATCCCCGGTAAGCAGTAAGAGAATTTCGATATCATCGGCATAGTTCGTGTAGGGGATACCGAGATGGTCCAGATCATCGAAAAGGGACTTTGTAAATATATTGTATGATGTGGGTGAGATGCAGGAGCCCTGGGGCACTCCACAGTTGACTGGGGTGGGGTCTTCCGCTGCTGAGGGTGAGAAGACTGTTACTCAAAAAACATTGTATCCAATATATGGCCTCTTGAGAGAAATGTGCTGCTAAGTCCAGCTGGTTGCATAAGATCTTGTGGTCCACCAGGTCGAATGCAGCTGAGAGGTCGAGGAGGAGAAGTAAGGCTGATTTACCTTTATCCCTAAACTCATCAATTTGGGCCTTAAGATCAATTAGCACCGTTTCAATGCCATGTTGAGGCCTAAATCCTGATTGAGGGATTCCTAGGAGCTGATTTTGCTCCAGGTACTTCTGTATTTGGAAATAGGCCATCTTGTCTAAGATTTCAAGAAGAAAGGGCACAGAATGGACAGGATTTCAAACACTTCCACCGTGCCTGCATGTTAAATGTTACTATGAATTATTTATTCTGTGTGTTCACGCAGCTCAACCTTCAATGACACCACATGTAGAGATGTTATGCAGTGAGGAAGTGTGCTATTTTGGGTGTGCAGAATCTTTCAGGAAGGTTACGCTTTCTCTTTTCTATGACCAGTGTTAGTGGCTGATGGTGTGAATGATTTACTCTAGCTGCCATGTTTTGAATCTTTCTCTACATCTGAATGTTGGGCTTTCCCAACATTTGCACCACTCACATGTGTGAGTATGAGTTTCCCACACTATGATTTGTTAATGTTTGCTGTTCCCTCTAGAGGGTGTAAGTGATTTCAATCCAGCACTCCAACTAAGTCAATGCCTAGTATGGAATGCCCAATGGAAACCCTCATTTATATATTTTTATGTCAAAAATTCTTTTAATTATGATGATGTACCCTTATATAACGCCCCTCTCTTTGAATTCCCCCGGTCTCACTAAAACAAGAAATAGGTTTGTTTTGCAAATTAAAAGAACAATATATATATATATATATATTAGGTAAAAAAACTTTGTTAGAAGGGACGTTATGGTTAAATTGCGCTACTAAAAACCTATGAAATTCAGTGAAAAAAACTTTGTTAAAGGGACGTTATGGTTCAAAGTAAAACCGAAAAACCCCTGAAATTCGGCAGTTATGGTAACATAAGCAACCATAACTCGCGCCACCGTGCACTGCTAACACTAACACCCAGGACATCAAAGATGACATCACAAATGTCATTGATGACATCACTGATTTCAGGGGTTTTTCGGTTTTACTTTGAACCATAATGTCCCTTTAACAAAGTTTTTTCACTGAATTTCATAGGTTTTTAGTAGGTAGCGCAATTTAACCATAATGTGCCTTTAACAAAGTTTTTTTACTGAATTTCATAGGTTTTTAGTAGCGCAACTTAACCATAACGTCCCTTTAACAAAGTTTTTTCACTGAATTTCATAGGTTTTTAGTAGCACAACTTAACCATAATATCCCTGACTTCATATACATGTAACATAGAACATACCAACACCCTCGTAGTGATTTTCATGTCCGCGGACTACCGCCATGTCCACGGACATATCGAAAATCTGAGCGTGGTGAATGTAAATTTAAATAGTGTGCCCCATTTCCCCTTTGAAGTTGGCTCTGAAAAGAGCCGTTTTTTTTTTTACAGCTGCTTGACAGACACCTGTTATTTTGTATTTTTTTTCTTGTTTTTTTTTCTTACTTTACTCCTAAAATCTTCACATAACCTTCTCCAAAGCAACCCTTACATTCCAAAATAGAAAGGCATTTCCCGTAAAAGATAAAGAAATGCCATCTTCTATAAAATTAACAGCATTACTGGCATCAATATTCTCATTATTACAGAAGAACATACCAGCTCTAAGCATGAAGGCACACATGCCTCGGTTGATGACACACCTAGCAATGTTTTGCTGAGGACAAAAAACTGAACTATTTTCCCATATTGCCCTAGTTAGTAATCCATAAAAAATTACTTTCGCATTTGGAAGGATCTTCATTACGGCTTGAACCAAGCGTTCCAAATCAGCCAACAAAGTAGGAGCACTGACATTGCCCAAATGGAAAGCACCATAGTGCAAAACTACCACATGCGGACTGTTCATCGTGGCCATATCCTCACAAACGTTTACAATTCCCTGTACATTGCAATCAGCCACAGTGCTCCACACCACCTCCACTCCTTTCACATCAAAGTTCTTTGCAGCATGCCTGCATTGAGCGTACTGTTGTAAACCATGCACAAACATATCTCCGAGCACCAACACCCTGACTTTCTCCACTTCTGCCATCTTCACTACACACAGTCTCTTTCAACACAAATCCACAACCTCGACATCTGATTGGCTGATCCGTACAGTCTTCTTTCCATGTTGGATTTCCTGGAAAAACCCGGATGTAGCAGGCCCTGTCCACAAACAGCCGCGGTGTCCGCGGACGGCATCCACTTTACTCTCTGTGCCATTCCCTCATTGCATACAGCTAAGCAATCACACAATACGAATAACGTCCTCAGAACACCCCCATTTTGTGAATTTTAGAACATTTCAGGACAATTATCATTTCATTATTCAACATATTAACATTACAAATATTATACTTTCATCTTGTACTCTGCGCACAATGCTATGTTTCTCCATTAGAAGCTCAGTATACTAGATAGAATCCCATAATACAATGCTATTTATATCAATGCATCGTTCAAAGCACTAATAACAGTATGATATTTATTGTAATATCCTTGACACTTTTTTCGCAACATTATAATAAAAATCCCTAGTACACAAATTCCATGAAAAGTACATATACATGTTATGTCATCAGTAATTTCATCAATGACATTTGCGATGTCATCTTTGATGTCCTGGGTGTTAGTCTTAGCAGTGCACGGTGGTGGCGCGAGTTATTTTTCATAGCTTACCATAACTTGCAATTTTCAGTGGTCTTTCAGCTGTACTTAGAACCATAACGTCCCTTAAACAAACTTTTTTTAATATCACGCAAACAATATACAAACATGGCGTGCAAAAACCAACTTCTCACAGATGGCTTTACACAGATTGTTGCAAAGTAAGAATTTATGCTCGTTCACAGTGAAGGTCAGCTGCTTCCATTTTTTTCTCGGGCCCCGGAGAGGCTCACGAAGCAGACTATAAGGTTGTATTGTGTTTTGACCTTGACAGACAGAGATTGTGAAGAAAGACTTCTCTTGAAGGAGTGTTGCTAAAACGTAAGAGAAGATAAGGATGACATTTCTGAAACAAAACCACTTTTATATATTATATCACTATGCGATAGATCGTTCGCACACGCTGAGTCGTATTTTGGGACTGCACTACTCGTAGACAATGGAAATTGCAATTGTATTGTAAGTAACCCTTTAGATTATTTTATACCAAATATAATTACAATAGCGTAGCATTAAAGACCACTCAAGTTGAACTTGTTCATTGAAAGTGGCATAATGTTTTCTACCGCGCACTATCACCGCCAAATTGATCCCCTGTCGTTTAGAGGGCTCTGAAAAAGGCAGACGACACAGGGTGGGTTAATAGAAATAATTTAACCGGTCTATAGGCGGTCAAGCGCTCTACTCGCTGTGCCCCTTCACTATAGCCTGTCAAGTGGCACAGCCAGTACAACGCTCGCTTTGACATCCGTGCACACCTTGCTAACGCAAGTTCGAATCCCGGCAAGGCCAAACTCAGCCTTTTTCATCCTTCCGTGGTCGATAAATGAGCACCACACACCGTGGTTAATAATAAGCACCGCTTAGATACCTCACGGTTCTTAGCGCTACATGAATGGGAAAATATTATTATTTTATTATTAACATACTCCATTGCATTATCTTCGATAGCAAATAGTTTCACGCCCTAATAAATAAAATGATGATTTTTAATGAAGATCGGCTGGTGAGACTAATTTATGTTTTTTAAAACAGGTATGTGGCCCCATTTTGCCTATGTCACGATTTACAGACTCCAGCGGATGGGGTCTTCAACTGCCAGGTGCAGGTCCAAATATGCAACTTCATGACCCTCACCATTTTATGGGACAATCGCCAAGGACCAATATGCCCTTACGCAGTACTAGCGGCTACAAACAAGATACCAACCAATAGGGTGGTCTAATGGCTTGTTGTTGGAGCAACCTTCCGATTATCAGAGCGACCATTTACTGCTTTTATCATAAACCAACAGCCTATCTACCACAAAGGAACAACGCGTGGATCAAAATAAACTTTTGCTGATCGACAGCAGAGACAATAGCAAATCGCTGAATATTCACTAAACTTTTCATGTGAAAAAAATGTACTTTACCAAATGTACAATCCTGCCGTTTACTTTTAAACCACAGTTTCATATTCCGAATTGTGACGCACTGAGTTGTAAGCTGATCTAACATCCTCTGTACTGCAAAGGAACATTGCGTGCCTCAACATGAATTTTTGCGGATCGACAACAAAGACAATTGCAAATTGCTGAATATTCTGTAAACATTTGATGTCAAATAAATGTACTTTACAAAATGTACAATCTTGCTGTTTGCTTTTAAATCACTGTTTCATATTCCGAATTGTGGCGCGCTGTGTTGTGACATAATATGTGTTGTCTTTCGGGTTCTGTGTAAAGTCACTTAGGATTGCAGAGGACTGGGCGCGTTTGATGACGCATCCTGTAACGTCACGGAGAGAGGCGGGGAATATGAATGCTTTGATAATATCAGGCTTAGGGGCGGGAGATATGATTTAGTGTCGCAAAAGCAAGTCATCCAGGTCAATAGCGCCAGTCATAGGATTATCACATAATGTCGGCGCACACCAGCAAGATTTATCGTTTCTTTAGTGGACAAAAAGTCAGTTGACGCCCATAGGAATTTGTACTATTAGCGGACAAAAGGAGTGGTCTTCAAACACTTTCACCCTGACAACGAACAATACAAACACCGTTCTCAGAACACCCCCATTTTGTGTAATTGCAACCATTTCGGGATACCGCGAGTGTTCTTAGAACACATTCAACTAGACAGATTACAATACGGACAGCGTCCTGAGGACACCCCCAGTTTGTGTATTTACGAACAATTAAGTACACCGCGAGTGTTCATAGCTCATTTTTACCTTCCTTGTGAACAAAAATGACACATACTCCGTCCTCTAAACACCCAACCATTTAGTTTATTCACAAAATGTCAGAACAGCTGTGTTCTCGCGGACAAATCGAACGCAACAAAAACGTCTAGCACATAAAAAAACAAAACATCGAACCTATCTCATACTCCCCCACCCTCCCCAAACACTCTTACACACCAACACACGGCACTAAATACAATTTTTTATCCACGTTTCACCGCGCTGTACGCGGTCGACAGCGAATACAAGATGGCGGGCGCCACAGAAAATCTGACGCGCTCCACGCCCCTCGCCGTCCAATCAGCGAACACGTCGCATGTCCGCGGACATGACGCAAGGCCATGGGCCAATCGGGGTGCTGTCCGCGGAGCGAACAGGGAAGTCCGTCCGCGAAGCGAACAGATATCACTAATTTTTTTGCCTTACGTTTTGGTCATTTTATAAAAAACTACAGGACGGATTTACACCAAATTTGCAAAAGCACGCTTTCGGGACTAAGCCCCCGCTCCTGCCGCCAATTTGGTGTAAATCCGTCCAGCGGTTTGGCCTGTGGCCGTGCGCAAAGTTTTTTCCCATTATGTCTATGGGAAAAAAAAAAGTTTTGGGACCCTCCCTATAACTTTGCCCTCCCTGGACGAATCCTCACCAAACTTTGCAAAAAAATTCAGAGTGACCCAAATACTTTTTTGCAAAGTATGGTGAGGATTCGTCCAGGGAGAGTGAAGTTATAAGCCGCCCAAAAAGTGCTCTTCCTATGGAAACACCAACTTAACCATAACTACATGGCCACTACTGTTGCCATGTAATATATCACTTGTATAAATATGGATAATATCTGAATATCACACTTATGAATATGAACAATGATCAGCAATGGGTAAAATTACAATATCAACAATCTCTTTAATCAATTAGTAGGAATAGGAAGAATAATGTTGCAGAGAATAACTTTTTGTGGTTCAAGGAAATGCAATGATAGGAAAGAATGCAACACAGAAAGAAACTTGATATGAATTCAACCAAAGACAATATAATCACTCTTTCCCCCTGTTGTTACTCACTCCCCCCAATATGCAATATGAAGAGATGAATGAGGGCACACATCTATCAGGAAAAACAATCAACAATTGCAGTTTCAATCCCGATTCCCCCCAGCAAGCTTAGAGAGAACAGTAATGATTTTAAAACAGGTCAATTGCTTGTAAATGTGGGTTGAATTAAAAGGGAAAAATGCTCAAAATGATTTTAATTCGCTAAATTAGGATTCAGCACTAGTGAGAGTTGCTCTGGATTGGGTCAGGTAAACAGTAGCAATGATTGTAGAATGATTAGCAGATGGAAAACGAAGTTCAGAAGTTGAAACCAAGAAATAGCTGTTTTTACATGTGGTGAAATTGAGCCAAATGTGAAATCGCGGCAACTTTTGCACCTGCGGGAAATACGGTTACAGAACAACTATAAGGAATTAGAATGACGTTTAGGGGAGTTCCTCTGTAACTGAGGATGTTAGCTTCCGAATGACATTTAAATTTTGTTTCTAGGACGTACGGTTCAGAAGTTACAGAGGTTTTAGTGAAGGTCGATTTTTCTCAAAAGGAGTCAAGATTTCAAATGAAATTGCGCTTTGAATTGCAAACAGGTTGGCTTACACTTACAATTATCACAGGATTAGATGGATGAGAAAGGATTCAGAATGGACAAAAGAGATTCTACATTGCAGTCTGGATATGTTGGAATGGGTTGGATGGATTATTTTAAACTAAGAGATGACTATGGACAGTTGTACGCTAAATACTCACAACTCTGCCTTAAAATGGAATGGACCCATCAAAGATCTGGTCAAAGGTTTAGACTGGACTTCGCTCACCACCGGACAGGTCTCAGGCGCTGTGTTCTGCTCTCAGCAAGGCACTCTGGTCTGCACGGCCTCTTGGACTGCATCTGACGGGTTCTGGGTTACAGCTCTGCTGGACTGATCTGGATCTTTTGTTTTAACAAAGGTTGTTGGACAGAAGCAGCAAACAGCTCAGCCAGGCTGTTGAATGGATCAGTTAGGTTAGGCCCCGTGGAAGTTAAGGGTTGAATCAGGTTTGCAAGATGTTCAAAGGCCTGCTGAAAAGGGTTCAGCTTTTTGGATTGGGCCTCAGATTCAGGGTTCTGGAGTCTGGATCTAGGTTCTAGAGTCGGAATCTAGGTTCGGGTGTCTGGATCTTCCTGCAGGGTGCTTCGCCAGTGGATCAGTTGATGAGTGAAAGTGTATCTTCTCTGGATCCTCAACAGTCCCTATTTATCCATTTTCCAAAGTGGGTGGGGAGGCTGATACACAATGCCCAACCATCTAAGGATCTGATAGGTCAGAGAATTCCCTGTCCCCTGATTTGAGAAAGGAACAGTGTGTCATCATGTGTCAGAGTGATGCTGCCATTTACAATCTAGGGAAGAACCTCCCCTTTGCTTTTACCCAGAACATCTATTTTTCCCAAAAAACATATTTTCAATATGAACAACTTGTTGATATTACATATACACATCACAGATTGCCTAAGGTACGTTTCTGTCAAAATCTTATCTTCCTATGAGTTTTGATTCATAAATGACAATTTTTCCCGCATTTGGTTGGTTACATATTTTCAGATCTGTACAATTTTTTATACATACATGCACATACCCTCTGGGCATATTCCTGTAATTTTTCATGTTCCTAGCATAATCACAATAGCTACAATATTAAACATTTCATGGTTCAGTCTCTGAATGTCGCACAGATTCCAGATTAGTTTTAAACTGTGAGTGAATTTTTCATTTTAATAATCTCTAAGTTTCATATTTTTGTCAGTTTGGTACAATATTTTATAAGTCTTTTCCTTAAACAGATATTCAGTCCAGTTTCAAATCCACATTTTTTTTCTGGCCCGCCTCCAAAGCTTGGCTGAGTCAGAGAGTCACATGGCTTGTCTTCCTGCCAGGGCAGTTGATGTCAGTCACACCCCAATTAGCATTTCCATTCAGTTCAAGGACTCCATTGTCTCTTTCCCAGAGACACATGCCAGAGTGCCCCTCCCATTTCCTTTTACACTTGCCTGTCAGATGCTCAGCAGAGCACATTAGAAAAGATTCCTTTGTTTAGGGAGGAGGTGTGGAATGTGTTTGAAGCTCAGTGTGGGAAACCTCTTGGAAGTTTAGCTGAATCAGGTTATCTTATAGTCCATTTTAACATTGTCCCTTGTGCAAAATTACAGTTACAAATTTAAAATAAGCAAACATATCTTCAATTCCAGTCTTTTCAACATGAAAATCAATGTGTGGCACCCTATATTGCATTTGATGGAAATTCTTTCTTTGGCATATTTAGCTTTTGAGACACAGTTTCTCCTGTCAGATTTAGAAATCTCCAGTGTCTGACAGAGGCGAGTAACGGTATTGCACCCATTTTTGACAGATTTCTTTCCAGCAAACATCTTCAAAAGTGGACTTTGTTCAGATAACATATACTTCTGCTGACATTATATTTATGTGGATTCTTGAAGTAGAATGATGTTCAACACCCAACTAGAGGTTGGATTTTTTGGGTGGTTTGTTAGCCATGATTTTTTGCAAATTTGACAACCAAGAAAAAAATGGATTTTCACACAGCTCTGTGTTTCTTTTGCAATCAGCCTTGCTCTGTGGGCAGCCAAGTGATGGGTTTTGGGAATGGTCTTTTGTGTTACCACTGACATAGGCAAAAGTGGATGGTGGCCTATTTTTCAGATTTTTACTGCGCATTTCTGGGTGATTTTAGTGAGCAGAATGCTTTCCAGTGGCCATTCTGATGTTCCTGATGCAAGCAATGCACAGTAATGTTGCAGGGCCTGGACTAGTGGGGGAAAACATCCCACAAGCCTCAGGTTAATAACCATATATAGACCATCTGTGAGATGTCATTGTGGTCCACCTAAGCAAACATGTGTGTTTTTTCTGAGTGGTCAGGTTGTTTCTGGATTGTCATGCACAGTGATACGAGGCCCTCAGCTGTGTGGACTCTGAACTGTGACTGTTAATGCGAGTCTTTCCGTTTGTCACTGAATTACCATGTCATGCCGTTTCCCAAGAAGAGTGTGAATTCTTAAAGCAAGTTTGTTCCCCAGGGTCTTTAGATTTCACAACATACCGCAGCACTTAGACAGAGTGCTGTCAAATAGCCATAGAAAAGCTGTATGTTTTCAGGGTTGTTAATTTCTCTGCAGGTTTAGACTGCAGACCTGATAATGGTTTGTCTCTGTTTCCTCAATATGTTTTGATTTGCTATCGTTTGTGTCTCCTGAGAGTGATGTCATTGTGTGAATGCCTTCCAGCCCCATTGTTTTAGGTTTGCCTACATTCTCCTGGTGATCTGGATGGACTTACTTTTTTAACAGAGTTTGACCACATCTTGTGCTTCAGAGATGCCAGTGGTTGGGCTTGCTTTGGTTGGGTTGGGCCTAGAGTATTTAGGGAGTAGATATTATGCTTCAGTGAAGAGGGTGTTTGGGAGTTAAGGAGAAGTGGCAAGAGTCTGTTAGTGAGTGAATCAGCTACGTGACAGTGGTACGCTAAGGGGTGAAGCAATGTTATGTGAGCATGACGGTGGCATCTTTGGTATGGCACAGGCTTTGAGTGTGGAACATGGTGGGTTGATATGGTCTGAGTTTGTGAGGGGTATGAGAGAGAAATTGGAAGAACAAGTGAAAGTGAAGGGATAGGGTGTGCAGTCGGTAGAGTTTTAATGGGAGAAGAACAGTGGAAGATGATGTTGTGATGGGGTTGACTGAGGAAGTGACATGTTGGAGCTTTTGTGAACGTTAGGTGTGAAGGTGGAATTGGGGAGTGGAATTGGGGAGGTTGGTTATTATGAGATGTGAGAGAGTTCAATGGGAGAGGGAGGCGTATAGGTGAGGTGGGATTTGCAATGGTGGTCCGGGTGACTTAGTGGAATACAGCCAAAATGGGGATGAAGTAAAGGGGGTGCAGTTGTGTGGCTTGTAGGATGGAGGTGGAATTCACCCTAGGGGAAGTGGAATGTGATTGGCATAAGTTATAAGAATTAAAATGAATATAAATTAAACTTTAAAGAATTCATAATCTAGGGGAATCTAAATGATGATCTTGTGCCCATTCTCTTGGTGGTCTGGCACCTTTTAAATATTTTCTGCACCTCGTTAGCATCCAATCCACCATATATACTGCAGAGAAGACCACCTTATTTAATTCTGAGCGAACATCTTCAAAACACAGAGTGTGAACAAGACAGAGAAAGAGAGAAAGGCCAACAGACATATACCATAATAAGTGTGTATATACACACACACACACACACTGCACTGTGCACCAGGCCAGACAGATGAAAAGGTGTATTTTGCTACATTAGGCTAATTTGTTTATAGAGTGCATGTGCACCCAAAGGTCTATTAGTGGTAATTGCTGGAGCTGGGAGCTGCCAAATGCATGAGTCAAGTAATTCCATAACTGTGGTGTGTGAGGAGAGAAAATGGAAAGCTGTCTTTATGCTTTCGTCTATAAATTCAGTTTATAAAACAGAAAGAGAAGGGGAGAGGAGCACCCAAGCAGGGCAATATCAGATGACTTTATCCTGAATTAAACCAGGCACAATTATTTACATTGAATTAGGTCACTCACTGGAAGCAGGAGATGTTGCCACAGTAAAGCAGCAAATGTCTTCACACTAATAATCCACTACTAGTAGGTGAGTTGTATTTATTTATTTATTTTGCACTTTTGCCTGCAGACTTATAAACTGTTTAGACCCTTTTCATCAGAAATGCTGGGCTGCCAAGATAGAGTCAATTAAAATAGTCTCATCAGGGGGTAATGATGGATGTGACAACGGTTTCCCAGACAGGAACCATCAGAAAATGCATGATTATTCCCAGCATTCCAAGATGGATATTGAATGTGTTGACAAGTGTTTCAACCTGTGGTGCAAATAAGAGTGAATGGTCAAGCTTGAACCCCAGACTTTCATCCATCGGACAGTAGCTGGATGGGGACCCGTGGGCATAGGTGGCATCTGGAACCCGCCACCTTCTCTACACTTTCCAATATCAAATGTTGTCAGAGGTAAGCATTAGATAAAGTCACGTCAACAAATAGTTTTATGTCGGATTATATCAATCCATGAAATCATACATAATAAATAAATATAGCATATCCAAAAATGCGTACAGGCTTATCACTGTTCACAAAAAATACATAATATATTCCAGAATAAAATCTACCTTATTACTTAAAAAGAGTCCATCTTAACCTTAACGCCAAGCTTAAAAATCCTACCATCCCAAAACAAGTAAATTCATCAAGCAACTTTAAAAGGTGAATTAAATAAGTATCTCTTAATTCTTCAAAATGTGTACTAGTGTTTTACTCCTAATATCTATATATAAAGTGCAAAGAATCATGAAGTGCATGAGAGATTTGCACTGTTTTCTGAATAAACAATAGATTAGCATGTATTCTGCTTACATCTCTTCACTCACATAAGCCCATTGGTACGCTGAAAGGAAACAGCCCTACCCTAAACCGTACCCTAAACCGAGTGGGGCCCGATATATGGTGCTTTAAATTCCCCCATTTTAGATAATTTGTTGGGGGATTAGCAGGGCCATGGGTAGATATGTCTCACACTGAGTTTTTCCCATGGTGACTATTCGTGTTTACAGAAGTATCCGCTTAATGTAATTCTTAGCACTGGGAGGAATACTACCTGGGATTGAGGACCAACTCCCTAAACCTACTTCTTGTAAGTACTTCCTTTTACGACTCAACCAGGGCATTCTGTTTACAAAGGTACTTCTGCGTACATCTCTAAGTAATTCTTTTGTAAGCATGGTCTAATGCTGCTTCCAGACCCTATCCTAAAACAGCAATGAATGCATACAAATTAAACCAGTTAAAAATATATTCCCAATTCAGTGTGAACATTAAACAGTTGTTGGGTTAGGTCTAAGGCCAAAATGCTGCACAGAAATGTATTCTGTACCGCTTGCCATTTCTCCACCCCCTGATTGCAGCACCATATATCCCTGTTGAAAATGCTTTCTCTTTATAAATCTTTAACATTGCATTAATATGATTGTCACTTTTCTCGCAAAGCAGATTATTGCCTCATTGACCTGCAACATTTTCAGTGCCTGGTTATGTATGTGAGAAAGTCAAATTAAAATGCATACCCAAAAATGTGAAAGTTGTGCACATTTCTAACCTCTCTTTTTCCTCATACACTGGATTAAACGTCCCTCTTTTCCTCTATTACCATAACATTTTATTTCTTAATGTTCCTTATCAGGCCCTTTTTTGACATATAAGACACACATGCCACCACTAATCGTTTTAGGGGCCGATTCATGGAACAAACGTGCGCCGAAAATCTTCGCGCAAGCAGGCGCAAGCGGAAAAAAATGCGGAAATCCCTGCGCGTGTACACCTCGGGATGTGCGCCAAACCCGTGCATGGCGCACAAGTCACTGCAACATTCCGAAAGGCGAGCACGACGCGCACAGTGAAAGCGCACAACCTCGGCGCATACACCAGAAAGTGGGCGGGACACGGGGCGTAACGCGCGGAATGGGGAATAACGCGCGAAAATAAGGGCGTAATTGGGGATGCACTGCAGGGAAGCAGACGGAACGCCCACACGCACACGAACCACACGTATTCATGGAATCGAATAGGGCAAAGCCACGCACAGCCAAAGACACGCACAAGCTGAAACACGTCCGCCACACGAAGGCAGGCGGTAGAGTCCCAGCGCATCACAAAAGTGGCAACATACAGCAATTGGGCCTGTGCGAGCGGGGTACGTGTATTTCGGGGGCGCGCAGGAAGTTACACACGCGATTGAGCGGGGTACGTGTATTTCAGGGGTGCGCGGGAAGTTACACACGCGATTGAGCGGGGTACGTGTATTTCGGGGGCGCGCGGGAAGTTACACACAGTCGATTGAGCGGGGTACGTGTATATCGGGGGCGCGCGGGAAGTTACACACGCGATTGAGCGGGGTACGTGTATTTCGGGGGTGCGCGGGAAAGCACACATGCAATTGAGCGGGGTACGTGTATTTCGGGGGCGCGCGGGAAGTTACACACGCGATTGAGCGGGGTACCTGTATTTCGGGAGTGCGCGGGAAGTTACACATGCGATTGAGCGGGGTACGTGTATTCCAGGGGTGCGCGGGAAGTTCCACACGCGATCTCATCAGGGTACGTGTATTACAGGGGTGCGCCGGGAGCAGCACACGTGAATTGCACGTGTGGGTCCTCCCAGGTGTTCCCTCTACACCCACCACGGCCCCTGCAGGTGGCTCACAGCACAGGGGCCTACCCAGCACATGTCCTGCAGGCACCCCATCCACCATGGCCATGCCCACCAGCCAACCCACATGTCAACTTGAACTACTGCCCACCAACGCATGTCCCCCTGCACCCCGAGCCACCAGGGGCACCCACCACCAGGCCCCCACCCATGTCTCCCACCACCCCCACCCCCCAGCAGTGCAGGGGCAGCCTCCACCAGGCCCCCACCCATGTCTCCCAGCACCCCCACCCCCTAGCACTGTGGGGCACCTGCCAGCAGGCCCCCACCCATGTCCAACTCATGTCTCCCACCACCCCCACGCCCCAGCACTGTGGGGCACCTGCCAGCAGGCCCCCACCCATGTCCAACTCATGTTCCCCACCACCCCCACCCCCCAGCACTGTGGGGCACCTGCCAGCAGGCCCCCACCCATGTCCAACTCATGTTCCCCACCACCCCCACCCCCAGCACTGTGGGGCACCTGCCAGCAGGCCCCACCCATGTCTCCCACCACCCCCACCCCCCAGCCACCAGGGGCAGCCTCCAACAGGCCCTCACCCATGTCTCCCAGCACCCCTACCCCCCCCAGTCACCAGGGGCAGCCTCCACCAGGCCCCCACCCATGTCTCCCAGCACCCCCACCCCCCAGCCACCAGGGGCAGCATCCACCAGGCCCCCACCCATGTCGACCACCACCCCCAGCCACCAGCAGTGCAGGGGCAGCCTCCACCAGGCCCCCACCCCCCCAGTCACCAGGGGAAGCCTCCACCAGGCCCCCACCCATATCTCCCAGCACCCCCACCCCCCTTTCCCCAGGGGCAGCCTCCACCAGGCCCCCACCCATGTCTCCAACCCCCCCACCCCCCAGCAGTGCAGGGGCAGCCTCCACCAGGCCCCACCCATGTCTCCCAGCACCCCCACCCCCCAGCCACCAGGGGCAGCCTCCACCAGGCCCCCACCCATGTCTCCCACCACCCCCACCCCCCAGCAGTGCAGGGGCAGCCTCCACCAGGCCCCCACCCATGTCTCCCACCACCCCCACCCCCCAGCAGTGCAGGGGCAGCCTCCGCCAGGCCCCCACCCATGTCTCCCACCACCCCCACCCCCCAGCACTGTGGGGCACCTGCCAGCAGGCCCCCACCCATGTCCAACTCATGTTCCCCACCACCCCCACCCCCCAGCACTGTGGGGCACCTGACAGCAGGCCCCCACCCATGTCCAACGCATGTTCCCCACCACCCCCACCCCCCAGCAGTGCAGGGGCAGCCTCCACCATGCCCCCACCCATGTCTCCCACCACTCCCACCCCCCAGCACTGTGGGGCACCTGCCAGCAGGCCCCCACCCATGTCCAACTCATGTTCCCTACCACCCCCACCCCCCAGCACTGTGGGGCACCTGCCAGCAGGCCCCCACCCATGTCCAACGCATGTTCCCCACCACCCCCACCCCCCAGCAGTGCAGGGGCAGCCACCACCAGGCCCCCACCCATGTCTCCCAGCACCCCCACCCCCTAGCCACCAGGGGCAGCCTCCACCAGGCCCCCACCCATGTCTCCCAGCACCCCCACCCCCCAGTCACCAGGGGCAGCCTCCACCAGGCCCCCACCCATGTCTCCCACCACCCGCACCCCCCCAGTCACCAGGGGCAGCCTCCACCAGGCCCCCACCCATGTCTCCCACCACCCCCACCCCCCCAGTCACCAGGGGCAGCCTCCACCAGGCCCCCACCCATGTCTCCCACCACCCCCACCCCTCAGCAGTGCAGGGGCGCCCACCACCAGGCCCCCACCCATGTCTCCCAGCACCCCCACCCCCCAGCCACCAGGGGCAGCCTCCACCAGGCCCCCACCCATGTCTCCCAGCACCCCACTCCCCCAGTCACCAGGGGCAGCCTCCACCAGGCCCCCACCCATGTCTCACACCACCCCCACCCGCCAGCCACCAGGGGCAGCCTCCACCAGGCCCCCACCCATGTCTCCCACCACCCCCACCCCCCAGTCACCAGGGGCAGCCTCCACCAGGCCCCCACCCATGTCTCCCACCACCCCCACACCCCAGCAGTGCAGGGGCACCCACCACCAGGCCCCCACCCATGTCTCCCACCACCCCCACCCCCAGCAGTGCAGGGGCAGCCTCCACCAGGCCCCCACCCATGTCTCCCACCACCCCCACCCCCCAGCCACCAGGGGCAGCCTCCACCAGGCCCCCACCCATGTCTCCCAGCACCCCACTCCCCCAGTCACCAGGGGCAGCCTCCACCAGGCCCCCACCCATGTCTCCCACCACCCCCACCCCCCCAGTCACCAGGGGCAGCCTCCACCAGGCCCCCACCCATGTCTCCCACCACCCCCACCCCCCAGCAGTGCAGGGGCAGCCTCCACCAGGCCCCCACCCATGTCTCACACCACCCCCACCCCCAGCCACCAGGGGCAGCCTCCACCAGGCCCCCACCCATGTCTCCCACCACCCCCACCCCCCAGTCACCAGGGGCAGCCTCCACCAGGCCCCCACCCATGTCTCCCACCACCCCCACCCCCCAGCAGTGCAGGGGCAGCCTCCACCAGGCCCCCACCCATGTCTCACACCACCCCCACCCGCCAGCCACCAGGGGCAGCCTCCACCAGGCCCCCACCCATGTCTCCCACCACCCCCACCCCCCAGTCACCAGGGGCAGCCTCCACCAGGCCCCCACCCATGTCTCCCACCACCCCCACCCCCCAGCAGTGCAGGGGCACCCACCACCAGGCCCCCACCCATGTCTCCCACCACCCCCACCCCCCAGCAGTGCAGGGGCAGCCTCCACCAGGCCCCCACCCATGTCTCCCACCACCCCCACCCCCCAGCCACCAGGGGCAGCCTCCACCAGGCCCCCACCCATGTCTCCCAGCACCCCACTCCCCCAGTCACCAGGGGCAGCCTCCACCAGGCCCCCACCCATGTCTCCCACCACCCCCACCCCCCCAGTCACCAGGGGCAGCCTCCACCAGGCCCCCACCCATGTCTCCCACCACCCCCACCCCCCAGCAGTGCAGGGGCAGCCTCCACCAGGCCCCCACCCATGTCTCACACCACCCCCACCCCCCAGCCACCAGGGGCAGCCTCCACCAGGCCCCCACCCATGTCTCCCACCACCCCCACCCCCCAGTCACCAGGGGCAGCCTCCACCAGGCCCCCACCCATGTCTCCCACCACCCCCACCCCCCAGCAGTGCAGGGGCACCCACCACCAGGCCCCCACCCATGTCTCCCACCACCCCCACCCCCCAGCAGTGCAGGGGCAGCCTCCACCAGCCCCCCACCCATGTCTCCCACCACCCCCACCCCCCAGCACTGTGGGGCACCTGCCAGCAGGCCCCCACCCATGTCCAACTCATGTTCCCCACCACCCCCACCCCCCAGCACTGTGGGGCACCTGCCAGCAGGCCCCCACCCATGTCCAACTCATGTTCCCCACCACCCCCACCCCCCAGCACTGTGGGGCACCTGCCAGCAGGCCCCCACCCATGTCTCCCACCACCCCCACCCCCCCAGTCACCAGGGGCAGCCTCCACCAGGCCTCCACCCATGTCTCCCACCACCCCCACCCCCCCAGCACTGGGGGCACCCACCACCAGGCCCCCACCCACGTCTCCCAGCACCCCCACCCCCCAGCAGTGCAGGGGCAGCCTCCACCAGGCCCCCACCCATGTCTCCCAGCACCCCCACCCTCCAGCCACCAGGGGCAGCCTCCACCAGGCCCCCACCCATGTCTCCCACCACCCCCACCCCCCCAGCACTGGGGGCACCCGCCACCAAGCCCCCACCCACGTCTGCCAGCACCCCCACCCCCCAGCAGTGCAGGGGCAGCCTCCACCAGGCCCCCACCCATGTCTCCCACCACCCCCACCCCCCCGCACTGTGGGGCACCTGCCAGCAGGCCCCCACCCATGTCCAACTCATGTTCCCCACCCCCCCACCCCCCAGCACTGTGGGGCACCTGCCAGCAGGCCCCCACCCATGTCCAACTCATGTTCCCCACCACCCCCTCCCCCCAGCACTGTGGGGCACCTGCCAGCAGGCCCCCACCCATGTCTCCCACCACCCCCACCCCCCCAGTCACCAGGGGCAGCCTCCACCAGGCCCCCACCCATGTCCCCACCACCCCCACCCCCCCAGCACTGGGGGCACCCGCCACCTGGCCCCCAAACCCCAGCAGTGCAGGGGCAGCCTCCACCAGGCCCCCACCCATGTCTCCCAGCACCCCCACCCCCCAGCCACCAGGGGCAGCCTCCACCAGGCCCCCACCCATGTCTCCCACCACCCCCACCCCTCCAGCACTGGGGGCACCCGCCACCAGGCCCCCACCCACGTCTCCCAGCACCCCCACCCCCAGCAGTGCAGGGGAAGCCTCCACCAGGCCCCCACCCATGTCTCCCACCACCCCCACCCCCCGCACTGTGGGGCACCTGCCAGCAGGCCCCCACCCATGTCCAACTCATGTTCCCCACCACCCCCATCCCCCAGCACTGTGGGGCACCAGCCAGCAGGCCCCCACCCATGTCCAACTCATGTCTCCCACCACCCCCACCCCCCAGCACTGTGGGGCACCTGCCAGCAGGCCCCCACCCATGTCCAACTCATGTTCCCCACCACCCCCACCCCCCAGCACTGTGGGGCACCTGCCAGCAGGCCCCCACCCATGTCCAATGCATGTTCCCCACCACCCCCACCCCCCAGCAGTGCAGGGGCAGCCACCACCAGGCCCCCACCCATGTCTCCCAGCACCCCCACCCCCCAGCCACCAGGGGCAGCCTCCACCAGGCCCCCACCCATGTCTCCCAGCACCCCCAACCCCCAGTCACCAGGGGCAGCCTCCACCAGGCCCCCACCCATGTCTCCCACAACCCCCACCCCCCACTCCCCAGGGGCAGCCTCCACCAGGCCCCCACCCATGTCTCCCACCCCCCCACCCCCCAGCAGTGCAGGGGCAGCCTCCACCAGGCCCCCACCCATGTCTCCCAGCACCCCCACCCCCCAGCAACCAGGGGCAGCCTCCACCAGGCCCCCACCCATGTCTCCCACCACCCCCACCCCCCAGCAGTGCAGGGGCAGCCTCCACCAGGCCCCCACCCATGTCTCCCACCACCCCCAACCCCCAGCAGTGCAGGGGCAGCCTCCACCAGGCCCCCACCCATGTCTCCCACCACCCCCACCCCCCAGCACTGTGGGGCACCTGCCTTCAGGCCCCCACCCATGTCCAACTCATTGTAACGCTCACCTGATTCAAGTGATGTGCAGGACTCGATTGGCTTCTGGGGTCGAACCTCTTCGCACTGTGTGTTGGACTCGAAGAGTGAGGTTTCTGCAGGTGAAAGAATATGGGGGTTAATGGTCTGGGTTGTTGAATGTCCCTCTCTCTCTCTCTCTCTCTCTTCCCAGCTTTTTCGTAGAGCCCCCAGGTCAACGTGCTCACCTTATATAGGTGAATGCTGGGCTCTCCATCTGCGTCTGGTGCAGGGTGCCGTTGCCAGTTCCTTCACTGGTGAAACACAGGCCTCTTGAATTCAGAGGATGGTTACCGTCGTTATCTGCACGAGCGGTGAGTTTCTGGACACCTTTTGTCTTTATAGTCTTTACATGCGTGGCACGTTATTGCAGGGCTCTTGAGATGAAAGATGAAGTGAAGCGCTTGGAAGTTCGTAAGTATGGCAAGCGCTCTAGCTGTCTCTTTCCTTGCAGCTTAGTTCGTGTTAAAGAGACACCGGAGAATTCGCAGGTGTTTTATTGCGACGAGCGTGATGGACGTAAGTAAATACCTGCTTAATGTCTTTTCTTTTGCCTTTCAGATGTTGGGTTGCAGGGCCGGAGTCCGCGGAATGCCACTAAATTGTTAACGATACTTTGTCTTCACAGGCGGCGATGCAGAACGAAGAAATCCGGAATTCACAGCGTGCTGGTAAGTATGGCAATGCTTTTGTTCTTGCAGGTGGAGATGCGGCGTGAAGAAGCGGCCGCAGCCGATGGATCAGGTAAGTAAGCACTGCGTGTAAAGTTCGCCTTGCTAACCTGTTGTTTTTCTGTTCTTTGCAGGTGCTGATGATGTCTGGATACTGAAATGGTAAGTAGGATTCTTGCAGGTCCAGGATCGGAAGAAGAAAGGCCGGAGCAGACTCGGTGAGCGTTCTGCTGCAGATGCAGAATAACGCGAAGCACGCTTCATCTATCGGGTGTGGTTTAAATAGCCTTGGAGTGATGAGGCGTCTTCTTCCACGGCCCCGCCTAGGTAAGAAAAGAGTTCCAGTTTCCAGAAGAGTTCCAGTGCTGCATCCAGGGAGTGGAGCTGCCCCACCCAGGTAAGAAAGTAGTTCCTGTTCTCAGATGGCTTCTAAGTGGCTGGTAAGTAAGCAGCATGGTCTGCTGCAGGTAAGTCCACCCAAGCATCTTCACACCTATTATGAGCCCGGCGCTTCCAGTGCCGGGACCAATGGTTTTGATGAGCCTGGTGCCACCGGCGCCAGGACAAGGTCCAAAAGGTCCCAGTGGGGACCGGCTGGTGCTTAGGATTAGGGTTAGGGGCCTGCTTCCAAGGACGATGGGCTGGTCCTGGCTCCTTGGAAGCAGTGACAGTACCCCCCTCAAAGCCCCTCCTAAGCGTGTCTTCTCCGGGGGTTTTGGCTTGTCGGGGTGATTCAGATGGAATTTCTTGACCAGACGAGGTTCGTGGACATATTCTGAAGGTTCCCAAGACCTTTCCTGGGGGCCGTAACCTTTCCAATCAACCAGATAATATAACTTAGATTTGGAGATCTTGGAGTCTAGGATGTTCTTAACTTCGAATTCAAGTTCTCCATCTACTAAAACCGGTTCTGGGAATTCAGTCAATCGGGTTTCTGGTTGTACTGGTTTTAATAAGGAGACATGGAATACTGGGTGTATTTTCATATGCGTAGGTAACTCCAATTTGACAGCCACCGGATTAATTATGGCAGATATGAGATAGGGTCCAAGGTATCTCGGGATGAAGGTGCGGGGTCCCTTTAGAGGCAGGTGCTTAGTGGATAGCCAGACCTGATCTCCTACAGCGTAGTGAGGAGCCTCTTTACGGTGTCGATCTACTCCTCTTTTGAATTGAGCTTTAGCTCTTTGCAGATGGGCCGAGGCTTCCTTAAAAGCACGGGTGATCTCCGAGTGCAAGTGATCCACAGCAGGTGCTTCGAACTCTTGGGGAGGATCCAGGTTAGAGGTTCTAGGATGGTGTCCGTATAGTAGGAAGAATGGAGTCTTCCCTGTTCCAGAATGAATCGAATTATTGTAAGCGTATTCAGCGATCCAAAGAGTATCCTTCCAGGGGTTTTCAGTTTGTTGGAGCATGCAACGTAGATATTGCTCTAGAGTTTGATTTGTCCTTTCGGTTTGTCCGTCAGTTTGGGGATGGTGACTAGTTGAAAGTCTTACATCAATTTGGGCTAGACGACAGCAACTGCGCCAGAAGTGAGAGATGAATTGACTTCCCCTATCGGAGACTAAAACCGAGGGAAAACCGTGTAGCCGAATGATGTTTTCTAAGAATTCTCGGGCCAATACTGAGGCTGATGGTAGACCCTTCAGGGGAATGAAGTGAGCCATCTTGGAGAATAGATCCACGACTACTAAAATGGTAGTATACCCTGAGCATGGAGGTAAGTCTGTGATGAAATCCATGGACAGGGTATGCCATGGACAGGAAGGGATGTCTAGTGGCTGTAATAGGCCGGCAGGTTTCTCCTTCTGACTTTTATTCTGGGCACACACACCACAGGAGATTACAAAGTCTCTAATATCCTTTTTCCATGACGGCCACCAGAAATGTCTTTTAATCTTTTCCATGGTTTTGGTAATGCCAGGATGACCCTCCGTTAGAGAGTCGTGATAACAGGAGATTACTTGTTTTTGTATTTTCTCACAGGGTAAATGCAATCGTCCTCGGAAATATGGTAGGTCTTGATCCACTGAGAATTCTTTTCCCTTTAATTGCCAATTTTGCAAATCGCCCGGAGTTAGGAGTGATTTAACCATGGTCTTGATGTCTTCAAAAGATTGAGCGCTGACCAAACCCAAAATTCTTTGTTCTGGGATTATGGGTATTGGTTCTGGATTGGTCAAATGTTCATCTACTCCCATCCGGGAGAGAGCATCTGCTTTTCCGTTCTTACTGCCTGGTCGATAAGTAATTATAAAGTCAAATTCTGCTAGAAACAGAGCCCAGCGAAGCTGTCTGGAAGACTGAGCTTTGGCTGTCTTTAGATATTGTAAATTGCGGTGATCAGTCATTACGGTGACTGTGTGTCTGGCTCCTAGAAGATAATGCCGCCAGGCTTTAAAGGCCGATCTGATGGCCAAAAGTTCCTTGTCTGTAATTGAATAGTTGATCTCGGGAGGCGAAAACTTGCGGGACCAAAAGGCAACAGGATGTAGTTGGTGTGTGACCGGATCTCTTTGTGATAAAACTGACCCCATAGCAAGACTAGAAGCTTCCGTTTCCACGATGTAGGGGAGTTCTGGGCGAGGATGTTTTAAAACAGGTGCAGAAATGAATTTAGCTTTTAAGTCCTGAAAAGCTTGTTCTGCTTTAGAAGACCACTCAAAACGTTTGTTCTTCTTCAACAGAGCGGTGATGGGCTGGACTATCCGAGAAAATTCAGGAATGAATCTGCGGTAAAAGTTAGCGAACCCTAACATGCTTTGAACTCCTTTTACAGAGGTTGGTGATGGCCACTTGATGATTGCATCAACTTTTTTTGAATCCATATGGACTCCGTTAGGTGACAATAAGAATCCCAGGAACTCGACTTCCGTTATGTTGAAAACGCATTTCTCAAGCTTAGCAAAAAGATTATGTTGACGCAATCTCTCGAGAACCTTTTTAACGTGTCTCTGATGTTCCTCTTCAGATGATGAATAGACGGGGATGTCATCAATGTAGACAACAACACACACGTCTATGAGTTCTCTAAGGACATCGTTCATAAAATACTGGAAAGCAGCAGGAGCATTACACAGTCCAAAGGGCATCACTTGATACTCGAATAGCCCGTACTTGGTGCGGAAGGCCGTTTTCCATTCATCGCCCTCTTTTATCCGTACCAAGTGGTAGGCTCCTCTGAGATCCAACTTTGGGTATATACATGCATCTTTGACTTGATCCAGGAGTTCAGGGATCAAAGGTAACGGGTATCTGTTTTTAACGGTGATCTGATTCAGGGCGCGGTAATCTATGCAAGTCCTAAGGTCTCCTTCCTTTTTCGGAACGAAGAACAAAGCCGATGAAGCTGGAGATTTTGAAGGACGGATAAACCCGTTAGCTAGCTATTGGTCTAGGCATTGTCTGAGGTGAAGGTTCTCTGGCTCGGTGAGGGCATGAATCCTGCTGCAAGAAGGAGTTGTTCCAGGTATCAGATCTATTTGACAGTCGTAAAACCTATGAGGAGGCAGGGTGTTGGCTTGATCCTTCCGGAAGACGTCTTGGAATTCCTGGTATTCGGGAGGTAATTTGGGCACCTCCTCAGAAGAGATTGCCGCCAGTGAAACATCAGGCCGAGGATAACAAGTGGTAAAACACTCTGGAAACTGAACCGTCTTTGCTCGCCAATCGATCTGAGGATTGTGCTTCTCTAACCAAGGGATTCCCAGAATGATCTGGAACTTAGGGGCCTTGATTACATCGAACACGATTCTCTCCCGGTGTCCATCTTGACTCACTAGCGTCACTTCTTGGGTGGCATGCGTTACTGGTCCGGAGGCTATCTCCGTGCCATCCACAGTAGTGATGACGTCTTTCACTGCCTTAGGGACAAGGGGTAGATTCATCCTTGATACCATTTCACGGTCCACATAGTTACCGATTGCTCCGCTGTCAATGTAAGCTTCAATTGCATGCAAACGATCCGGACGTTCAGGAATAATGAGGACCATGGGTATCACGAAATGCGAGGTCACGGGACAGATCTTAACGCTCGGCAAGAGGACCTCTACTCTTGTCGGGCGAGGTCGTTTCCCTGCTCAGAATTTGTGGTACAGGTATCCGCGGCTCCTACAGCCTTCTTAGCTGGTTTCACTGGACAGTCCCGAAGAAAGTGTCCTGAGTTTCCGCAATAGAGGCATAATTGCAGCTGCCTTCTTCTTTCCCGCTCTTTCTGGGTTAAAGGTCCTTTCATGCCCCCTATTTGCATGGGTTCCACAGTGTCAGCTCCCTTATTCGAGGTCTGTGGTTTTGAAAACACTCGGGTATCAAATCTGGAACGATCTGCCTTCCTGTTCTGTAGTCTATGGTCCAATTGGACAACTAAGTCAATATAGTCAGAACATTCTTGTGGAGGATTCACAACTTGCGCTAACACATCTTTGAGCTCTCCACGCAGGCCTCTGTAGAAAAGCGTTATTCTCTTGTCCTCGGGCCATTGTGTTTCCACTATGAGTCTATTGAAGGAGGCTATATAAGTCAAGAGGTCTTGATTACCCTGTCGTAATGAGAGAAGCTCATTGTCCAAGGCCTGCCCTTGTGCATGTCTTGCGAACAGTTTCTCCATGCTGGACTGGAAGGCCTGAAAATCATGTAAAACCGGATCATCCTGGGTGACTAAAGGGATCGACCAATCTGCAGCGCTGCTACTGAGATAAGAAAGCACGAAAGCCACCTTGGTCTGGTCTGTTGGGAATGCAGCTGGTCGACATAAGAAGTGTAGGCGGCACTGATTGATGAACACTGCAAATTTCTTTGGATCACCGGAAAAGCGTTCGGGCGGAGCCAAGGGAACATTACAGGGCAGATTGATTTGCACTGGATTTAAAGATGATGCAGAAGGATAACTTCCTCCTGGAACAGGCAAAGGTGTCTGTCCTGCCTGCGTTTGTAACAACTGCCTAGCAAGGTCCTCTGTTCGCTCCTTGGAAAGTATCAATTCTCTTCTTAGAGAGTTTGTTTCCTGACGAGCTGCATGTACTTCTGCTCTTAATTCCCCGAGCAACTGGGCTAGTTGATCAGTGTCTGAGGTTTCCATTGCGCCTGGGTAGGAGTTTTGTGGTGGGCTTCGCGTTCTGTAACGCTCACCTGATTCCCACGGAGGCGCGGGTCTTGGCAGGAAGCTGTCTGTGACTCGAAAAGTGATGTGCAGGACTCGATTGGCTTCTGGGGTCGAACCTCTTCGCACTGTGTGTCGGACTCGAAGAGTGAGGTTTCTGCAGGTGAAAGAATATGGGGGTTAATGGTCTGGGTTGTTGAATGTCCCTCTCTCTCTCTCTCTCTTCCCAGCTTTTTCGTAGAGCCCCCAGATCAACATGCTCACCTTATATAGGTGAATGCTGGGCTCTCCATCTGCGTCTGGTGCAGGGTGCCGTTGCCAGTTCCTTCACTGGTGAAACACAGGCCTCTTGAATTCAGAGGATGGTTACCGTCGTTATCTGCACGAGCGGTGAGTTTCTGGACACCTTTTGTCTTTATAGTCTTTACATGCATGGCACGTTTATATGCAGACTCGGTATAATGCCTTTCCCTTATGTATTGCAGGGCTCTTGAGATGAAAGATGAAGTGAAGCGCTTGGAAGTTCGTAAGTATGGCAAGCGCTCTAGCTGTCTCTTCCTTGCAGCTTAGTTCGTGTTAAAGAGACGCCGGAGAATTTGCAGGCGTTTTATTGCGACGAGCGTGATGGACGTAAGTAAATACCTGCTTAATGTCTTTTCTTTTGCCTTTCAGATGTTGGGTTGCAGTGCCGGAGTCCGCGGATCGCCAGTAAGTTGTTAACGATACTTTGTCTTCACAGGCGGCGATGCAGAACGAAGAAATCCGGAATTCACAGCGTGCTGGTAAGTATGGCAATGCTTTTGTTCTTGCAGGTGGAGATGCGGCGTGAAGAAGCGGCCGCAGCCGATGGATCAGGTAAGTAAGCACTGCGTGTAAAGTTCGCCTTGCTAACCTGTTGTTTTTCTGTTCTTTGCAGGTGCTGATGATGTCTGGATACTGAAATGGAAAGTAGGATTCTTGCAGGTCCAGGATCGGAAGAAGAAAGGCCGGAGCAGACTCGGTGAGCGTTCTGCTGCAGATGCAGAATAACGCGAAGCACGCTTCATCTATCGGGTGTGGTTTAAATAGCCTTGGAGTGATGAGGCGTCTTCTTCCACGGCCCCGCCTAGGTAAGAAAAGAGTTCCAGTTTCCAGAAGAGTTCCAGTGCTGTATCCAGGGAGTGGAGCTGCCCCACCCAGGTAAGAAAGTAGTTCCTGTTCTCAGATGGCTTCTAAGTGGCTGGTAAGTAAGCAGCATGGTCTGCTGCAGGTAAGTCCACCCAAGCATCTTCACACCTATTATGAGCCCGGCGCTTCCAGTGCCGGGACCAATGGTTTTGATGAGCCTGGTGCCACCGGCGCCAGGACAAGGTCCAAAAGGTCCCAGTGGGGACCGGCTGGTGCTTAGGATTAGGGTTAGGGGCCTGCTTCCAAGGACGTTGGGCTGGTCCTGGCTCCTTGGAAGCAGTGATCATGACACTCATGTTCCCCACCACCCCCACCCCCCAGCACTGTGGGGCACCTGCCAGCAGGCCCCCACCCATGTCCAACGCATGTTCCCCACCCCCCCCACCCCCCAGCAGTGCAGGGGCAGCCACCACCAGGCCCCCACCCATGTCTCCCAGCACCCCCACCCGCCAGCCACCAGGGGCAGCCTCCACCAGGCCCCCACCCATGTCTCCCAGCACCCCCACCCCCCCAGTCACCAGGGGCAGCCTCCACCAGGCCCCCACCCATGTCTCCCACCACCCCCACCCACCAGTCACCAGGGGCAGCCTCCACCAGGCCCCCACCCATGTCTCCCACCCCCCCACCCCCCAGCAGTGCAGGGGCAGCCTCCACCAGGCCCCCACCCATGTCTCCCAGCACCCCCACCCCCCAGCCACCAGGGGAAGCCTCCACCAGGCCCCCACCCATGTCTCCCACCACCCCCACCCCCCAGCAGTGCAGGGGCAGCCTCCACCAGGCCCCCACCCATGTCTCCCACCACCCCCACCCCCCAGCACTGTGGGGCACCTGCCAGCAGGCCCCCACCCATGTCCAACTCATGTTCCCCACCACCCCCACCCCCCAGCACTGTGGGGCACCTGCCAGCAGGCACCCACCCATGTCCAACTCATGTCTCCCACCACCCCCACCCCCCAGCACTGTGGGGCACCTGCCAGCAGGCCCCCACCCATGTCCAACTCATGTTCCCCACCACCCCCACCCCCCAGCACTTTCGGGCACCTGCCAGCAGGCCCCCACCCATGTCCAACGCATGTTCCCCACCACCCCCACCCCCCAGCAGTGCAGGGGCAGCCACCACCAGGCCCCCACCCATGTCTCCCAGCACCCCCACCCCCCAGCCACCAGGGGCAGCTTCCACCAGGCCCCCACCCATGTCTCCCAGCACCCCCACCCCCCCAGTCACCAGGGGCAGCCTCCACCAGGCCCCCACCCAAGTCTCCCAGCACCCCCACCCCCCACTCCCCAGGGGCAGCCTCCACCAGGCCCCCACCCATGTCTCCCACCCCCCCACCCCCCAGCAGTGCAGGGGCAGCCTCCACCAGGCCCCCACCCATGTCTCCCAGCACCCCCACCCCCCAGCCACCAGGGGCAGCCTCCACCAAGCCCCCACCCATGTCTCCCACCACCCCCACCCCCCAGCAGTGCAGGGGCAGCCTCCACCAGGCCCCCACCCATGTCTCCCACCACCTCCACCCCCCAGCAGTGCAGGGGCAGCCTCCACCAGGCCCCCACCCATGTCTCCCACCACCCCCACCCCCCAGCACTGTGGGGCACCTGCCTTCAGGCCCCCACCCATGTCCAACTCATTGTAACGCTCACCTGATTCAAGTGATGTGCAGGACTCGATTGGCTTCTGGGGTCGAACCTCTTCGCACTGTGTGTTGGACTCGAAGAGTGAGGTTTCTGCAGGTGAAAGAATATGGGGGTTAATGGTCTGGGTTGTTGAATGTCCCTCTCTCTCTCTCTCTCTCTCTTCCCAGCTTTTTCGTAGAGCCCCCAGGTCAACGTGCTCACCTTATATAGGTGAATGCTGGGCTCTCCATCTGCGTCTGGTGCAGGGTGCCGTTGCCAGTTCCTTCACTGGTGAAACACAGGCCTCTTGAATTCAGAGGATGGTTACCGTCGTTATCTGCACGAGCGGTGAGTTTCTGGACACCTTTTGTCTTTATAGTCTTTACATGCGTGGCACGTTATTGCAGGGCTCTTGAGATGAAAGATGAAGTGAAGCGCTTGGAAGTTCGTAAGTATGGCAAGCGCTCTAGCTGTCTCTTTCCTTGCAGCTTAGTTCGTGTTAAAGAGACACCGGAGAATTCGCAGGTGTTTTATTGCGACGAGCGTAATGGACGTAAGTAAATACCTGCTTAATGTCTTTTCTTTTGCCTTTCAGATGTTGGGTTGCAGGGCCGGAGTCCGCGGAATGCCACTAAATTGTTAACGATACTTTGTCTTCACAGGCGGCGATGCAGAACGAAGAAATACGGAATTCACAGCGTGCTGGTAAGTATGGCAATGCTTTTGTTCTTGCAGGTGGAGATGCGGCGTGAAGAAGCGGCCGCAGCCGATGGATCAGGTAAGTAAGCACTGCGTGTAAAGTTCGCCTTGCTAACCTGTTGTTTTTCTGTTCTTTGCAGGTGCTGATGATGTCTGGATACTGAAATGGTAAGTAGGATTCTTGCAGGTCCAGGATCGGAAGAAGAAAGGCCGGAGCAGACTCGGTGAGCGTTCTGCTGCAGATGCAGAATAACGCGAAGCACGCTTCATCTATCGGGTGTGGTTTAAATAGCCTTGGAGTGATGAGGCGTCTTCTTCCACGGCCCCGCCTAGGTAAGAAAAGAGTTCCAGTTTCCAGAAGAGTTCCAGTGCTGCATCCAGGGAGTGGAGCTGCCCCACCCAGGTAAGAAAGTAGTTCCTGTTCTCAGATGGCTTCTAAGTGGCTGGTAAGTAAGCAGCATGGTCTGCTGCAGGTAAGTCCACCCAAGCATCTTCACACCTATTATGAGCCCGGCGCTTCCAGTGCCGGGACCAATGGTTTTGATGAGCCTGGTGCCACCGGCGCCAGGACAAGGTCCAAAAGGTCCCAGTGGGGACCGGCTGGTGCTTAGGATTAGGGTTAGGGGCCTGCTTCCAAGGACGATGGGCTGGTCCTGGCTCCTTGGAAGCAGTGACAGTACCCCCCTCAAAGCCCCTCCTAAGCGTGTCTTCTCCGGGGGTTTTGGCTTGTCGGGGTGATTCAGATGGAATTTCTTGACCAGACGAGGTTCGTGGACATATTCTGAAGGTTCCCAAGACCTTTCCTGGGGGCCGTAACCTTTCCAATCAACCAGATAATATAACTTAGATTTGGAGATCTTGGAGTCTAGGATGTTCTTAACTTCGAATTCAAGTTCTCCATCTACTAAAACCGGTTCTGGGAATTCAGTCAATCGGGTTTCTGGTTGTACTGGTTTTAATAAGGAGACATGGAATACTGGGTGTATTTTCATATGCGTAGGTAACTCCAATTTGACAGCCACCGGATTAATTATGGCAGATATGAGATAGGGTCCAAGGTATCTCGGGATGAAGGTGCGGGGTCCCTTTAGAGGCAGGTGCTTAGTGGATAGCCAGACCTGATCTCCTACAGCGTAGTGAGGAGCCTCTTTACGGTGTCGATCTGCTCCTCTTTTGAATTGAGCTTTAGCTCTTTGCAGATGGGCCGAGGCTTCCTTAAAAGCACGGGTGATCTCCGAGTGCAAGTGATCCACAGCAGGTGCTTCGAACTCTTGGGGAGGATCCAGGTTAGAGGTTCTAGGATGGTGTCCGTATAGTAGGAAGAATGGAGTCTTCCCTGTTCCAGAATGAATCGAATTATTGTAAGCGTATTCAGCGATCCAAAGAGTATCCTTCCAGGGGTTTTCAGTTTGTTGGAGCATGCAACGTAGATATTGCTCTAGAGTTTGATTTGTCCTTTCGGTTTGTCCGTCAGTTTGGGGATGGTGACTAGTTGAAAGTCTTACATCAATTTGGGCTAGACGACAGCAACTGCGCCAGAAGTGAGAGATGAATTGACTTCCCCTATCGGAGACTAAAACCGAGGGAAAACCGTGTAGCCGAATGATGTTTTCTAAGAATTCTCGGGCCAATACTGAGGCTGATGGTAGACCCTTCAGGGGAATGAAGTGAGCCATCTTGGAGAATAGATCCACGACTACTAAAATGGTAGTATACCCTGAGCATGGAGGTAAGTCTGTGATGAAATCCATGGACAGGGTATGCCATGGACAGGAAGGGATGTCTAGTGGCTGTAATAGGCCGGCAGGTTTCTCCTTCTGACTTTTATTCTGGGCACACACACCACAGGAGATTACAAAGTCTCTAATATCCTTTTTCCATGACGGCCACCAGAAATGTCTTTTAATCTTTTCCATGGTTTTGGTAATGCCAGGATGACCCTCCGTTAGAGAGTCGTGATAACAGGAGATTACTTGTTTTTGTATTTTCTCACAGGGTAAATGCAATCGTCCTCGGAAATATGGTAGGTCTTGATCCACTGAGAATTCTTTTCCCTTTAATTGCCAATTTTGCAAATCGCCCGGAGTTAGGAGTGATTTAACCATGGTCTTGATGTCTTCAAAAGATTGAGCGCTGACCAAACCCAAAATTCTTTGTTCTGGGATTATGGGTATTGGTTCTGGATTGGTCAAATGTTCATCTACTCCCATCCGGGAGAGAGCATCTGCTTTTCCGTTCTTACTGCCTGGTCGATAAGTAATTATAAAGTCAAATTCTGCTAGAAACAGAGCCCAGCGAAGCTGTCTGGAAGACTGAGCTTTGGCTGTCTTTAGATATTGTAAATTGCGGTGATCAGTCATTACGGTGACTGTGTGTCTGGCTCCTAGAAGATAATGCCGCCAGGCTTTAAAGGCCGATCTGATGGCCAAAAGTTCCTTGTCTGTAATTGAATAGTTGATCTCGGGAGGCGAAAACTTGCGGGACCAAAAGGCAACAGGATGTAGTTGGTGTGTGACCGGATCTCTTTGTGATAAAACTGGCCCCATAGCAAGACTAGAAGCTTCCGTTTCCACGATGTAGGGGAGTTCTGGGCGAGGATGTTTTAAAACAGGTGCAGAAATGAATTTAGCTTTTAAGTCCTGAAAAGCTTGTTCTGCTTTAGAAGACCACTCAAAACGTTTGTTCTTCTTCAACAGAGCGGTGATGGGCTGGACTATCCGAGAAAATTCAGGAATGAATCTGCGGTAAAAGTTAGCGAACCCTAACATGCTTTGAACTCCTTTTACAGAGGTTGGTGATGGCCACTTGATGATTGCATCAACTTTTTTTGAATCCATATGGACTCCGTTAGGTGACAATAAGAATCCCAGGAACTCGACTTCCGTTATGTTGAAAACGCATTTCTCAAGCTTAGCAAAAAGATTATGTTGACGCAATCTCTCGAGAACCTTTTTAACGTGTCTCTGATGTTCCTCTTCAGATGATGAATAGACGGGGATGTCATCAATGTAGACAACAACACACACGTCTATGAGTTCTCTAAGGACATCGTTCATAAAATACTGGAAAGCAGCAGGAGCATTACACAGTCCAAAGGGCATCACTTGATACTCGAATAGCCCGTACTTGGTGCGGAAGGCCGTTTTCCATTCATCGCCCTCTTTTATCCGTACCAAGTGGTAGGCTCCTCTGAGATCCAACTTTGGGTATATACATGCATCTTTGACTTGATCCAGGAGTTCAGGGATCAAAGGTAACGGGTATCTGTTTTTAACGGTGATCTGATTCAGGGCGCGGTAATCTATGCAAGTCCTAAGGTCTCCTTCCTTTTTCGGAACGAAGAACAAAGCCGATGAAGCTGGAGATTTTGAAGGACGGATAAACCCGTTAGCTAGCTATTGGTCTAGGCATTGTCTGAGGTGAAGGTTCTCTGGCTCGGTGAGGGCATGAATCCTGCTGCAAGAAGGAGTTGTTCCAGGTATCAGATCTATTTGACAGTCGTAAAACCTATGAGGAGGCAGGGTGTTGGCTTGATCCTTCCGGAAGACGTCTTGGAATTCCTGGTATTCGGGAGGTAATTTGGGCACCTCCTCAGAAGAGATTGCCGCCAGTGAAACATCAGGCCGAGGATAACAAGTGGTAAAACACTCTGGAAACTGAACCGTCTTTGCTCGCCAATCGATCTGAGGATTGTGCTTCTCTAACCAAGGGATTCCCAGAATGATCTGGAACTTAGGGGCCTTGATTACATCGAACACGATTCTCTCCCGGTGTCCATCTTGACTCACTAGCGTCACTTCTTGGGTGGCATGCGTTACTGGTCCGGAGGCTATCTCCGTGCCATCCACAGTAGTGATGACGTCTTTCACTGCCTTAGGGACAAGGGGTAGATTCATCCTTGATACCATTTCACGGTCCACATAGTTACCGATTGCTCCGCTGTCAATGTAAGCTTCAATTGCATGCAAACGATCCGGACGTTCAGGAATAATGAGGACCATGGGTATCACGAAATGCGAGGTCACGGGACAGATCTTAACGCTCGGCAAGAGGACCTCTACTCTTGTCGGGCGAGGTCGTTTCCCTGCTCAGAATTTGTGGTACAGGTATCCGCGGCTCCTACAGCCTTCTTAGCTGGTTTCACTGGACAGTCCCGAAGAAAGTGTCCTGAGTTTCCGCAATAGAGGCATAATTGCAGCTGCCTTCTTCTTTCCCGCTCTTTCTGGGTTAAAGGTCCTTTCATGCCCCCTATTTGCATGGGTTCCACAGTGTCAGCTCCCTTATTCGAGGTCTGTGGTTTTGAAAACACTCGGGTATCAAATCTGGAACGATCTGCCTTCCTGTTCTGTAGTCTATGGTCCAATTGGACAACTAAGTCAATATAGTCAGAACATTCTTGTGGAGGATTCACAACTTGCGCTAACACATCTTTGAGCTCTCCACGCAGGCCTCTGTAGAAAAGCGTTATTCTCTTGTCCTCGGGCCATTGTGTTTCCACTATGAGTCTATTGAAGGAGGCTATATAAGTCAAGAGGTCTTGATTACCCTGTCGTAATGAGAGAAGCTCATTGTCCAAGGCCTGCCCTTGTGCATGTCTTGCGAACAGTTTCTCCATGCTGGACTGGAAGGCCTGAAAATCATGTAAAACCGGATCATCCTGGGTGACTAAAGGGATCGACCAATCTGCAGCGCTGCTACTGAGATAAGAAAGCACGAAAGCCACCTTGGTCTGGTCTGTTGGGAATGCAGCTGGTCGACATAAGAAGTGTAGGCGGCACTGATTGATGAACACTGCAAATTTCTTTGGATCACCGGAAAAGCGTTCGGGCGGAGCCAAGGGAACATTACAGGGCAGATTGATTTGCACTGGATTTAAAGATGATGCAGAAGGATAACTTCCTCCTGGAACAGGCAAAGGTGTCTGTCCTGCCTGCGTTTGTAACAACTGCCTAGCAAGGTCCTCTGTTCGCTCCTTGGAAAGTATCAATTCTCTTCTTAGAGAGTTTGTTTCCTGACGAGCTGCATGTACTTCTGCTCTTAATTCCCCGAGCAACTGGGCTAGTTGATCAGTGTCTGAGGTTTCCATTGCGCCTGGGTAGGAGTTTTGTGGTGGGCTTCGCGTTCTGTAACGCTCACCTGATTCCCACGGAGGCGCGGGTCTTGGCAGGAAGCTGTCTGTGACTCGAAAAGTGATGTGCAGGACTCGATTGGCTTCTGGGGTCGAACCTCTTCGCACTGTGTGTCGGACTCGAAGAGTGAGGTTTCTGCAGGTGAAAGAATATGGGGGTTAATGGTCTGGGTTGTTGAATGTCCCTCTCTCTCTCTCTCTCTTCCCAGCTTTTTCGTAGAGCCCCCAGATCAACATGCTCACCTTATATAGGTGAATGCTGGGCTCTCCATCTGCGTCTGGTGCAGGGTGCCGTTGCCAGTTCCTTCACTGGTGAAACACAGGCCTCTTGAATTCAGAGGATGGTTACCGTCGTTATCTGCACGAGCGGTGAGTTTCTGGACACCTTTTGTCTTTATAGTCTTTACATGCATGGCACGTTTATATGCAGACTCGGTATAATGCCTTTCCCTTATGTATTGCAGGGCTCTTGAGATGAAAGATGAAGTGAAGCGCTTGGAAGTTCGTAAGTATGGCAAGCGCTCTAGCTGTCTCTTCCTTGCAGCTTAGTTCGTGTTAAAGAGACGCCGGAGAATTTGCAGGCGTTTTATTGCGACGAGCGTGATGGACGTAAGTAAATACCTGCTTAATGTCTTTTCTTTTGCCTTTCAGATGTTGGGTTGCAGTGCCGGAGTCCGCGGATCGCCAGTAAGTTGTTAACGATACTTTGTCTTCACAGGCGGCGATGCAGAACGAAGAAATCCGGAATTCACAGCGTGCTGGTAAGTATGGCAATGCTTTTGTTCTTGCAGGTGGAGATGCGGCGTGAAGAAGCGGCCGCAGCCGATGGATCAGGTAAGTAAGCACTGCGTGTAAAGTTCGCCTTGCTAACCTGTTGTTTTTCTGTTCTTTGCAGGTGCTGATGATGTCTGGATACTGAAATGGAAAGTAGGATTCTTGC